>NW_015655597.1:260668-280945 GCF_001515625.1 Sinocyclocheilus rhinocerous | reverse complement strand
GATGACAGTTAGGACGACAGAATAAGATGACAGTTAGGACGACAGTAAATACGACAGTTAGGACGACAGAATAGACAGTTAGGACGACAGTAAAGATGAAAGTTAGGACGACAGAACAAGATGACAGTTAAGACGACAGAACAAGATGACAGTTAGGACGACAGAACAAGATGACAATAAGGATGACAGTAATTAAACGACAGAGAAAAATCAAGCAGGACGACAGATTAAGACGACGTCAACAGACAACATACACGCCTACATATACTGATTTACCTGAACAAGTAGGCAATGACTGTAGACAAAGACAAATGTATAGTACAAAGCACAAAGCAGTCGACTAATTTTTGACACAAATGGAACCTCATAAAAACAGAAGAATAATGTTGCCTTTGGTTTATTGAGGCAGAGGAAGAATGACAAATATCGGAAGTGTCGAAGCTGAAGGAAGAGATTCGTAAACTGAATAATAGATTGCTGATCGGAGAATGGAAAGTTATGCATCTGCGTAATCACCGACGCTTCAAAGCTGGTTCCCAACCTGGAACTATCACTGGAACACAAGACAACACTGAAACCTCACCCACCCTACCAAGTTCTGGAGGCTCATTGTTAGTTCATGACAAAAGTAATGTTTATACTTTTATAAGAAACCTGTGCACACTGCTAATTTGTAGTTAAGCCTTTTCATTATTTTATGAGAATTGATTATGAACAAATTTTGAAGTTGATAACATTTTTAAATCTGTATATGAAGTTTTTTTTTTTTTTTTTAATCTATCTGGTGTCTCAAGTCTATTTATGTTTTAAGTTTTATATTTTAAGTATTATATTTTATTGTATTTCTTGAATTTTAACAGTGTTACTACCGGGGTTAAACCAACATACAAAAGGAAAGGAAAAGTACATTGTGATAAAACAGAGTTAAAAGAAAGTTGATCTCAAAATAGTTAAATCATATTTTTTTCTGTAATTTATGTCTGTTAGATTGTTCTGAGTTATATGACAGACTAAAACCAGCGAGCGGCTTCTACAGGATTAAACCCAAACTGTCACTTGAACCATTCCTTGTATTCTGTGACTTGGAAGATGGAGGAGGCTGGACTGTGATTCAGAAACGGACCAATGGGAAAGTTGATTTTGACAGGTAAGTCTAATGTCATATGCAATGGCTTTATAATAATGGCTTTATAATAATGAATATTTTTGTGGAAAGTTTATGTTCTTACATTCAGACCCACATAAAGATCAGTATGATCAAATCAGCATTTCTATTCGCAGAAAGTGGGAAGATTATAAAAATGGATTTGGTCATTTTAAGTCAAGAAAAGATGAATTCTGGCTTGGGAATGATCATATTCATGCCCTGCTCAGTGATGGTAAGATTTGTATATAAGTTGATCAGTCTGCTTTTCTGCTCTAAAATAACACTTTTTAAATTCTCTTTAGGAGAAAATGTGATGAAAATTGAATTGATGGACTGGAAAGGAAAGGAGAAAGATCCTATGCCATGTATGACAACTTCAGAGTGTCAGATGAAAAAGTATGTTTTTTGGTTCATATTCTTGTGATATGGATACTGTCCATGTTCATGACAGTGGTTTGCAAAAGAGCAAAAAGGCTTTTCAAATGAATAGTCAAAATCCCATAAATAAAAATAAAATTGATCATAGGTTTCATTTGAAGTCTTGAAAACATTAATATGATACAAAGAGCTTACAAAATCTGATATGCATGTCCACATGGAGCAAAATAACCTCCTACTATTAAATAGAAGTGCTTCATTCTATTAAGACTTTTATTTTGAAGTTTGAGTTTGCTTCAGCAGAGTGCAGGAACCTCCCTGAAACGCAGGTTTGATCAGGTGAGTTTATGAATAGTCAGAACCTCTACTCCATCATCCTCACCCAAGTATCCAGAAATGTCCATCATGTGCTGCTCTGACTCTGTGAGACTATACGGGGAGTTGCTGTAGTCCGCAGAGAGAGGAAGGTTGCGACAGCGTCCCCTGCGCTGCTCTGAGGTAGAAATTGTGGAACTGCGTTGCCTTTGGCAGGCAGATGAATTAGACTCTCGTAGCTTCCTGGCTAGTATGTTCCTCTGGATGGGAGAGGGACCTCTTCTGCTCCAGTTCTGTTCTGCCCGTTCAGCTCGGTCCAGTGCAGAAGATGGGCTTCGAGCCACGCGATGACGATCCACCAAGGGCTCTTTTGTTGGTGTCACTGGAACTGAATCTTTCAAGTTTGACTGAGATGGGGGAGTGTCAACCCATGGTCTTCTCCTGTGGTCCACTGAGCTATCAGTTATTCTAGGACTGGAACAAGACCAGACCTCAAGTTCAGGAAGTGTATGCTCCCAGGGTCTACTTCTACAGCTCCCCTCTGGTAGCTGGCGAGGAGTCACCAGGGTCATGCTTCTTTCTCGGTAGGGTCGGGATGGGGGCAGCTGCTTCTGGTTGTTCTCGTGGAAGCTTGAAGTTCTCCTGAAGTTGGGATTCTTGGAGTATGGCATTCTACTGCGCTCTACCATCTCCACCCAGTCTGCCGTACGCTCAAGACGATGAGAGCTGGCCCTGAATGAAGACTTCGTTGGACTCAGCAACAAGTCCACCTTTTGTCTGTCTGATAAAGCGTTGTGTTTGGGAGGCCACGTAGGTTCTGGAAAGGGAGACCTTATGTGGAAGTGACTGCTGCTTGACTCTTCTGGGTTGTCAAGTTCTTGGAGCACTGGAGTTAGACCAGTAGGGGTTGAAGCCATTGCCTCTAGCATGGTGTCGTCGACTGGACTCTGGGACACATGGTAGACTTGAGTGGCCTCTTTTAAGCCCTTCGTCTTCATCTCCTTGAGCTGCTGTTGAGCCAAGCGGTAGCCAAAAATAGGGGGAAGAATCTTTTGGCCAGAAGGAGACATCCTCTCCAGGTCTTGAGAAAGGGGAAGAGGAAGGGACATGCTCTGTTGATGAGCCAATACACCTCGGTCCGAAGGTCCTTGCTTTGCAGGCAAGGTAAGTCCCTTCTGGAGGGGAGCTGCCTGGAGACTTTCTGAGAAACTGGGTCTCTGCATGCTGTGACCATAGATAGAAGCCTCATCAGAGTTCTTCCGACCGCTGAGAGAGTGCAGAGAGCCACGGCGCATGGAGCTGCACTTTGGAGCACGGCAGAGTTTTCTCCACACTGTGATAAAGATGGTGGCCAGGATCACAGCCAGGCACAGGGAGATCCCAGCCACTACGACTAGATTCCCAATTAGGGGAGAGTTCACAGCTGGCGGAGGGGTGAGGGGAGGAGGCGGGAGCTCCTCTACATAAAGAAAAAACAGAATGGAGTTTATTCTGAAAAAAATTGTTCTGAAAACATACAAATTTTATTGATAAAAACAGTAAAATGTTTACCAGTGCAATCTTCTAGCGAACAGTGTGACTGCTCCCTAACCATGCCAGTGCATTGGATCCCACCACTAGAGGGCAGCAGACATTCACGAACACGCTCTCGCACCCCTTCCCCACACGTCACACTACAACCACTCCATGGCTGCCACGGTCCCCACATTCCTTTAGAGCAATGATACAGTATTAGAGAGAAAAAATACATTGAAAATAATGGATATCATACATACACACACCTTAAGCAGCATTAGTAAATAGATTTTGTCTCAGGAAAATGTAAATGATGCTGGACTGTCAAAATCCTTGCTAAGATGCCAAGGTGTTGCTAAGGCATTTCCAGAGTGCTCTGGGTAATTGTTAGCTGGTTGCAATACTATGTTTAATACTTTGGGTTAGAGGTTAGGTCAGGGGTGTCCAATGCTGCTCCTGGAGGGCCACCTTCCTGCAGAGTTTAGCTCAAACACCTGCCAAGAAGTTTAGTTAAGAAGTTTAGTTAAGTCCGGATTAGCTTGTTCAGGAGAAATTAATTAGGGCTGGAGGTAAACTTGGCTGGAAAGTGGCCCTTCAGAAGTAGGACTGGACACCCCTGGGTTAGGGGTTGTGAGTTAGGAGTTCAAATCAAGGTTAGGGGTTCAAATCACTAATCCTAAGTATAAACAACAGAAATAGTCATAAATGCCTTAGTATTCAGCACTACGTAGTAAAATCAGCAAATTAATTAGCAAATAAAAATAAATAGCAAAGTTTGCTTTTAGGTTATATTCAACAGTGTGATTCTGTCAGGCCTTAAACATAAAACTAAGAAATAAACATAACTAATTCCTAATTCCTATTCCTAACTAAATGCTAATTCCAGATTAAATTAGCTATGTTTTGTACATGCTTAACAGATAAAAGCAGACTCACTTGTATGTCTTTGCACAATCACACAGGTGTGTGTTAAACTGGGAGCCTTACTGTAGACAAGTGTGAAATGGAAGCAATACTTATTCCTGCCGGGGTCAAAGATGGAGCAGTTAAACTCAGTCTCATTCTCCGCTTGCGTGAGGAAATTGAAGGCCAGGTGAGAGGGAGCAGCCATATCATTATTCTCTTCTTTATAAAGCAGAACCTTTCCATTTGTAACCGTACAGGGAGGAGTGATTCGACGAACAGACACGGCTCCCTCACAGCCACTTTTGTAAATGTTATCCACAAGAAGCTTGTAGGAGAAGATGCTGGACAGGTAAAGAGGACCAGAGGATTTGATGTCTTGCTGGGTGTGAGGGGATTTTAGGGAAATCTGGATGAAGCCAACCTCTGTCAGAGGGGATGCACATGGCATCTCCACATGTTGTGACCTAACTACTTTAATATTGTGTCTTATCCGGTTCTGAACCTTCTCAAAGGTGTTCCTCCCTATCTTGACTTGTTCCAGGTAACTGACGTCAAGGAAGAGAGTTGAAGCTTTGTTGCTAGAACAAGGATGGAAGTTGTCGTTAGTGTACACTCCAATCCTAAAGTCATTAAAGCTCCGGTTGTTGCTGCCACGATCCACAGCCAGGTGAAAGGTGGGCCAGTGCACATGTAGAACTGGACTCCACCACCAGAGGGCACTCATGTTAGACACGGCAAGGCTGTGCTTCTGCTCCAGTCTGAATCTGAAATTACCTGCATACAGGAAGCAAGAACAGTTCAACTCCAGTGACCCTTCTGACTGGTTAAAGGGAAGCGACCTGGAGAGTACTGGAACATTCCTGTCGATGTCAATCAATGACACTGTCAGCCTGTGGTCGGTGAAGTTGCTTTCAGTGCTGTAATCCACAAACACACTGGCATTGCTCAAGGCGATGTGCATTGATGGCCAGAGATGGATACCAGCCATTGCTATACAAGAAAGAAAATATAAATTAAAATGGATCAGTACACCTAAACCTTAGGAGGCAAATTTGATGAACAGTTTGTATCTGTGCTATTACCATGTTCCCTAAAGTAGCATAACATGACCAGGAGTGAAATGTTAGTGATTCTTAACCATGCAAAACTCATTGGCACAATGTAAGGGTGGGTGGTTTTCTTTAGCTATGTGTTTGCTAAAGGATTCTGAGTGGTTGTTAGCATGTTGCTATGCAGTTACAAGGATGTTCTATTTACTGGCCCAACACTAAAGAGCCCACTCTCAAGTCTCTATGGTAGTGGTCCTTCTCTGGCTCAGGAGTTTTTTTGCCCCTTTTATTGTCCGCTAGGGAAAAACAGTCTGATCGCTAAAAACATTAGAAGACTGCCAACTACAGGCCTGGAAGAAATTTCCCAACATTTCTTTTTGGCTTTATTGCCAGTTTTATTGACAGTGACTATGTAGGACAGGAAGTAATGTGGAGAAAAGGAAGAAACAATCTTTAGAATACGCAAACTCACCATCGCCACTATATGCACCACAGTCTATTGTGACAGAGCACATGAGCCAACCACTTTTTTTTTCAGACATGGATTAGACCTCATGGTTTGTCTCTGATATTACTGTAAATTTTCACATTTAAGGTTGTGCCTTTTGAGCCAGATGAAAATACTATGTTATACACTACCTAATAATAATGCAACACTGAAACACATAAGTTCTCAGGTTAATTTTTCAAGTTTTAGAGAAGTTCTACAGCTGTACAGTACTGTTGTCTATTCCTGCAGTATGAGAACTTGAGGAGGCTTTGTGATTTACAAACGCTGCATGTGTGGGTCACTTCCTGCAGAAAAAACAAATGCATCCAGGGGAAGAGAGCGCAGGAAAAGTCAGTGACCCTCCCTTCCCCCTCCCTCCATTTTCCTCTCCAACTGAACCCAATTCACCACGGTGCACTTGAAACGGCCAATCACTGACCTTCATTTAAACTCTATTTTGTATGAGAATCAGAAAAGTTGGATTATATAACTGAACATTTGTGTGGCTGTCATGATTCCTGCGGATGTAATGAGAATGAAATGGTTTTATTACACATGTTACATTGCAGATTTGGAGTTCCCTTCCTTGCCACAGTCACCTATGGTTTGCACACTCTGCTGGGCATTAAGGCATGATTTCCTATAAAGCTGAAGGCATAAGGCATACAAAAAAATGTACGTGACTAAGTTCCAAGACAAACTGTTCTTTAAAATGTAAGGACATCTTCTCACCAAATCCCATCAGGAAGAGCAGCACAAATGGGGTCACTGTAGGGAAACCCTGTGTCATTCCGACTTCTGCGGCCTCTTATCCTTCTTTGTCCACATCACCCCAATCCACTTTTATTCACTCTGTCCTGAGACAGACACAATTCAATCAGACACAAGGGATGAATTAAATACATTTATTCTACCTCCATTCCACACTTATTTGTTTTGGCAATCACCTGACTCTTTCATTGGACTATCGATCGGTAAGGTGGAAATATGAATTTGAATATCTTCTTGATAATCTCACGTTAACACATAGTACATAGACTATTCATTACATACATACAGTACATAGCCTACAATTACACTTAATAAAATATAGGCTATACACAATTGCTTTTCTTTCATTTTTAATCTTGAGCAATATTTAATTATGGAAAAATATTTCTTGCTTAGAAACGTTTATGCATGTTTCATTACTTTTTTTGAGGCAGTTCAATCTCAAGAGAATAATATAATACTTATAACTTATTACTCATATTTTCCAGATACCTGTAATCTTAATCTTATACAAAATAAAATAAAATCTCTCATGCATTACATGTATAACCAAACCCAGTCAATAGCCTACACTTAAATGCTAAAATTAAAGGTAAATAACCTAAAGAGGTAGATGATAAAAAGTATTTTACTTACATATGACATTGAGTCGGATGAATACCGTATGTTCTTGTATCCTGGTCGAGCTGAATGGCATCGTGTTACCATGAGTTTTGTTTTTGAGCGTTAAATGAATGAACGTCACGGAGCGACACCGCTCTGAGGCACGCTCCCATCAGCGCGCACTCATCAGCTCGCGCTCATGTTTGCAGACTGAGCGACCGTGAACGCGCGTTCCCTTGCTTCCTCTACCGGCTGTTTTTAGGGAAATTAAGTTAGGATGCGGTCTGATCTCCACAAAAACCTATTTAGCATTTACGTCTAGTCTACAAATTATGAAGAACTGCATATTATACATTTTCAATGTGAATCACAAATTTCTCAGTGACCGAGCAGAGAGCTCTGCTGGCTCTCTATTAATGAAGCCAATTAGCTACTGTAGTTCATGTTACCAAACATAAATGTCAAAAGTTAGCGGTTAATCTTCTGCTTAATATATATATATATATATTTGTATATATAACTGAACATTTGTGTGGCTGTCATGATTCCTGCGGATGGAATGTTATGAATTATATATATAACCTCTCCACAATAAATCTCCTCACAATGGGGAGGTATGTCTCAAGATGAGCTTGGCATTTCAGACAAAATTTTAAGTTCATTAATACATTAAACTATATCTAGGCACAGTCTACGCATTGTAATCGCATTTGTCATTACTGGCTCATATGTTTCCATGGAACAGACCTTAGAAAAACAGAACATTATTTCTCAGTACTAGCAATTAGTGCCATAAAAGAAACAACGCTGATGAAACATCTGATATAATACACCAGATTGAAAAATGCCAATGAAACGTGATAACACACTAGAAATAATCAAGAAAGATAAATGAACAAATGAAAGAAAACCCAGACAGAAAATGTTTTTTTTTAAATATTATTTTCACACAACGGTCCAAAATAAGTGTGGAAGACTTTATGCTTCCATAAGGGGAAAAGTAGATTGCTTTCAACAAGTGTCACTGAATTATTTTGATGATTTTCTGGTTATTTCTGCATTTTTTTTTCCTGAGTTTTAATTAAAAATTTTCCTTACATTCTTACTCATGTGTTTACACAGCAGTTTGATGCATATGTAATGCACACATCTTTTTATGCATTGAACATGTGCTGGAGTCACAATATCAACAAAACTGATTTAAACATGAAACTGTCCTCTGCATCCTCATGATCATTTCTGTCATCGCCATTTCATTAAAGGCTGTGGAAATGACTAAGCATGTTAGACACAGAAAAAAAACAGATGCGGTAATGTACGCAAGTACCTTAACCCACATTTATGAAAGACCCTATTGACAAATACAGTGGAAAGTAGGTGCCCACTTGTGTCCAGAGTGAGAGCTAATCAGTTATCCATTCTGAGAGGGATCAAGGGCCAACAGGAGCTAAGAGCCAGCCGGGTTCGATAACATATCAGCCTCATGCGTCAGAACAGGTTGGGATAAAAACGCAGACCTTCTACTGAATCGTCTCGGCACAAGTGACCCATTTTTTCAGCTAATAACAATCTGTAAAAGAGAGCGATACATCAAAATAGTGAGAAGGCGCTTCAGGGATGAATTATTGATTAAATAAGGAAAAGGCTGTCTCCTGTACCTTTCTTTAGCAAGCAGAACTGACAGTCCCAACAGCTTGGCAAACTCTTCGGCTGTGAGGGAGCCTTTATCAGACACCTGGGAGAGGAAAAAGAGAAGGAAACCTCAATTAAACCAGATGGATGCCCACCAAAACCACTGCTCTGTGTTGTGGGGGTATTGCCAAAGTATATACAACACTATGTTCTGATTAAGGTAAATGTGTCACAGTAAGTTTATACAGCACATGTCTCACACTAGAATTGAAAGGGGGAAAAAAAACTTGAAGAAATTAATTTTTATTAATTATTTTTTAATTAAATTTTTTAAATGACAATTAAGCAAATTTCTTGTCTAAAATACTCATTATAATAATGCACTTAAGCACTTTAATTTATTTCATTTATTATTAAAGAAAATAAATTATATGCTGTAATAACATTTATTTTATTTGTATTTATATCAATATATATTAAAGCAGGGGTCACCAAACTCAATCCTCGTCTTGCAGAGTTTAGTCAAACACACCTGAAACAGCTAATCAAGCTCTTACTAGGTATACTTGAAGCTTCCAGGCAGGTGTGTTGAGGCAATGTGTGTTGATTTTATTTTATTTTTTATTTTTTTGCATTACAGTAAAAATGATTTTGGTGGAAAACTTGCTTCATTTTACTTAAAATGATTCACCAATGCAAAATATTTTAATCGTTCTGAAATAGGCTTTTTTAAAGTACAATCTAATTTCTTATTCTTATTTTAGTGTAAAACATGACCCAGTTATGATCTTGACTGGTTTCGTCAGATTCACCTATGTAATAAAATTAATGGCTGATTCAATATGAATAGAGCAATAATTGCCATCCCATGTCAAATGATCTTCAAATATGCTTGCTTTGTTTTGTTTTTTAACATTCCTCTCCTTTACCACATCTGTCTTGGACTCTTCAGGGATGGAAATTTCTAATCTGATACGCCTCTCCTTCCAGCTCTTTGACCTAAAACACCACCCCCAATCACATCTGCTAGCTGTGTCTTGTCCAAAAACACTTTGAAGGTGGTTCATTTCATGCAATTTCTAGGAGAATGAAACAGGAAACTTCTCTCACTCTCCTAACCACAACCATTTAATAGAAGAGGAAGAAATTGGCTGTACAAGTTTGTAGTTATAAGTCTGATCCGATTTCCACTCAATGAACCTGTAATTAAACATGACAGGAAGTTGCTGCATGATGTTTGAATGGCCACATAAGTGATTTCACAGATGAGGGAAAAAGATGGCACAGCACTCACGTTATCTAGAGCTGAGGCAATCATTTCCTCTTCACTGTGGGACTGGAGCTGAACCACCATCACGCCGCTATCAAATACTCGCAACCTGACAGGGAAAGAAAAATTATGTTTATGCTGGTGGTTACTTATTTTTTTTTTTACTATAACTCCGATTGTATTCGTCTGAAAGAAGAAAGTCATATACACCTAGGATGGTTTGAGGGTGAATAAATCATGGGGTAATTTTCATTTTTGGATGAACTATCCCAACAATCATTGCTTCGTAATCTAATCGTATGCAACCTAATTGTGGTTTGTGAGTCAAATTGTTGTTTTCTTTTGAAAGGTGGAAAACGCAGCCAACAGACAGAGGGCGGACATGGGTCCTGAAAACAGGAAGTCTGCCAGGAAGTGGCTGACCGATCCCACGCTGACCTGCTTCGGCCTACAAAGACTGGTTTACTCAAGACACATCCACATTTGCTCACTTTTACTCACGCAAACACACACACAAATATAAATGTCCACACCCTTACCGTAGAGGAAGCTTCAGTGATTCTAACATCTTGCAGGCATTGACTAAGTCCTCTGGAGAGAGAAGCTGAGAAGAAATTTGCGAGAGACAGATTATACGCCTCAAAAAGATCCATCCAGAATGTTTTTTTTTATGTTTTAATATTTATGTATATTTCAAAGAAATTACCCTAAAAATGACTTTTCCTTACAAAACATATTTTCCTTACACTTTTAATGTGTGTACACATCTTAATCATTTTAAAACAGTTTTTAAATGTCATTATGATTATTTTTTAAAGAAATTAATACTTCTATTTAGCAAGGGAGCATTCAGTTGATCAAAAGTGACAGTAAAGACATTAGCACGTCTTTATTCATTAAAGAAATGTATGATGGTTTCCACAAAAATTATTTAGCAGCACAACTGTTTTCAACATTGATAATAAATGTTTCTTTAGCAGCAAATCAGTATATTAGGATGATTTCTGAAGGATCATGTGACACTGAAGACTGGAGTAATGCTGCAGAAAATTCAGCTTTGCATCACAGTAACAAATTACATTACTCATTACACAACATTATACATTCTAAATTAATTTTTTAAACTACAGTATATTGTAATCTAAAACTTAAAACTTATTTTAAATTGTTTTTAGTTTATTTTTGATTAAAAAAATGCAGCCTTGGTGAGCAAAAGAGACTGCTTTCAAATACTTTTTTTTAAATTTTATTTTTTTATCTTACCTACCCTAAACTTTTTAATGGTGATGTGCTTTTTTTTAATGTTTTTTCCCCCAAATATTTTTAATTATTAATTCATAAATATCATCAGGTTTTGGGGAGTCACACCACATGACATTTTAGAACCTGAACTAACCTCACTGTCAAACCTTGGTCAAATTATCTTTCATATGACCTTGATTTGTCAGACAAAAGTTTTTAAACATTAATAATCCATTTTATTACATTTCATAAACATTTTAACTTTTAAATAATTTAAAATGGTTAAATTCAATGCTAGCATACCCCTGAGATGAACCTGAGAGCTAGTTATACTAAATGTGGCATCATTCTGATAGATGCAAACCAAACCAATGCCATCACACTCGCATTTAAAGTGAGAGCTTGCTCTCTACTCTCCAGACGGCTGTGCCATCATCAGCTTCACTCTTAATGCTGCTGGGAAGAAGATCAGGATCTGATCTGATTAACTCAATGACAAGACACACCGATGTGTCCAGCTTCATCTTACCTCCATTCCACGGGCTCTGTTCACCAAACAGTACACTTCAGTGAGGGCCATCATTCCTCCACACTCCTATAGAGAGACAGAATAACAAAGAGCAGTAGACGAAGAGTAAGGAAGGAAGAGTAATATCTCCAAGAACAACATACGTAAGACAGAATGTATAGTCATCTGGTTATTATTGCAAACAAGGTGATGATTTTGAGATCATGATGAGCCAACTTAATGTTATCATATCATATATGTATGCAGGTGGGCCATGCAAATCTGTTTGGTAAGCATTAGAAATATAAAAATACACAGTTTATTACCTCCAGTGGGGCCTGCAGTATGTCTCCCAGCTGTTTGGCGAGTTGGATGTGGTATTGTGTGCCTGAGCCGTGTGTCTCTCTGGTCACTGGGTTGGCTATACCCATACTCAGCAAATAAGACTTGAAGCGGATAGTCTTTTGCATGGCAAAGAAAACAAACATGACAAATTTAATTGCAGCTCTACACTAAATATAATAACTAAAAAAACTGAGCAAGCCTGGCTGTTATAGCCTACTAACGATGCTGAGAAATTCCAGTTTTAGCATGTGAACTTCAAAATTTCTACAGATGGAACAAAACACATCTACTCCTTTTTAGATGTACCAAAGTCTTTCCTCGTCTGATTGTGGACTTCTGTAATAACAGGTTATTTTCTGTGCAATAAATATTTGTGTCTATTTGGATGCAATGATGCACTTAAGAAACACGGTGGATGTCAATCCTGGGTGCTTTTCAGCTCAATTCTAGGTTCTATTTATGTCACTGTCTCATTTCCTTGCCCTCGATGCCCCTGTACAAAGTGTATGTTGCGAGCAACCGGGATTTCTGAGCTCTGTGTGGATTACACTGCCAATGTTTGCCAAGCTTTGGATTTATAGACACTCCACTGAGCCAGAGAACATGACACATACATACATACATAATCAAATGTATTATTTTATTGAAGAGAGAAGGACTGATATCTAACCTTTTAAAAGCATATCTGTGCATATGGAGGCCAAATAAAACAAAACAGATAGCTATAACAATACATATAACAGCTGTTATCTACATGTAATCTAAGAAAGCCTATTAACTTAAGCAGGATCACAGCAGTAATAGACTTTGAGGAGGAAACAGTCTTATAAAAAGGCTCTTCTTACAAGTACATATGTGTATAAACCACTGTTTACGAGTTTGGGGTCAGTGACTTAAAAAAAAAAAAACGTAATACTTTTATTCAGCAAGGATGCATTAAATCAATCAAAAGTGATAAAGACTTTTAAACTGTTTAAAAATAGTTTTTATTTCAAGTAAATGCTGTTCTTTGGAACTTTATTAATCAGCACAACTGTTATTAAAATTGATAATAATAATATGAAATATCTCTTGAGCAATTTAGCATATTAGAATGATTTCTGAAGGATCATGTGACACTGAAGACTGGAGTAATGATGCTAAAAATTCACAGAAATAAATTACATTTTAAAATATAATCAAATAGAAAACTGTTTTTTTTTTTCACAATATTTTTGATACCAAATAATTGCAGCCTTGCTGAACATAAGACACTTCTTTCAGAAACATTAAAAAAAAAATCTTACTGCCCCAAACTTTTAAACAGTAATGTGTAAAAAAAAAATCCAGTATTTGATTAATGATTGGCTAATGTCAAATATCTCAGCTAATCACATGATAAAACACTAGTGCTTCAGAAAACCAAGCACCTCAGGGTCTTTAAGCTCACCTCATCTTCTGTGATGTCACCCTGTTTGTCTTTGATTTTGTTGGCAATGGATTTGGAGACCTCCACCATCTCTTTGGCCTGAAGGGAAAGATAGTGATTCGCTGAATCAAGACTGATAAAATTGACCATGGCTGTATTGTGCATGATAACAGGTCGACCCACCAACCTACTGAGTGACTGACCTTTTCCATCAGTTTACTGAGATCCTCAAAGGCCTGAAAGAAAAGAGAGAATAGAAACATGAAAGAAATGATATACAAAACACCTCTTTATCAAGAGCTGAAATCACCTGTAAATCACTGGGTGTGCCCACACCTAACAGGATATCCCACCACTGTTCACTCTCTTTTTCTCTTCCATTATGGCTGTGCCAGGAAGCTAATCAGAGCTATGAGGTCATCTAGCATTAAAAACAGGGTCCCGCTTGCTTTCAACATCAGGGGCCCCTCAAAAGGGGGCCACGGCACCCACTGTCTGATTGTGGCCACAGCTTTCCTGACTATCTCAAGCTGGTATTCCAGTGCTGTATGTTAGATATGACTACCTGTCAGTCTGTTTCTCTTTCTTACCTCAGAAATGTTTTTATCCGTCTCTTTTCTTTTCTCTTCCAGCTTCCGTTCAATCCCCACAATCCCCACTGCGCGTGTTCTTCCTGCCTACAGAACCACAGAGAGCAGGAGAGAAAAAAATGAGCCTCACTCTTTGTTAAACATGCACGCGCACAAACAATAATTCAAAAGCATGCAAACAAATAACAAAGGAACAGGAAGGAAAGGGTTTGCCCAGGGGTTACTGCTTCAGGGCCACGGCCTGTTCTTTGCAAGACACAATCTTTAAAAAAAAACAACAGCTATACAAATGTTGCAAGCTAACTATCATATATAATAAATCAACATATCCAAAGCAAAACAACATTTTGTAAGTATTTAAACAGCTTTATGTCACAAATGACAAGTGGCAAACAACATTCTTACAGTTCCACCATGAGGATGTAATAATCACTGCATCATTATTCATTCAAAACTGAATTAATAGGCAATTCATAAAGATTCCTTTTATTCTGAAGTGTTACCAGATCCCTGGAGTAGGTAACTAACCAGCTGCCACCAGTATGAATATTTATTTAAAATAATTAATGCTATTTTCCAATTAAGAACAGCTGACAAAGTTGTATCGATATAATAAAATATTTACAAAAATGTGAGGGGTGTACTCACTTCTGTGAGATACTGTATATAGGTAAGGTACGAAAATGATAAAGTTAAAAGTTAGTTTTAGCAATTTATGAAACCCAAATTAATCAAAATAAATAATGTCACTAATTGAAAACAATTTAAAAAAATTAATTTTTGCATTATTCAGTTATTCACAAAATAATTATTATTATAAAAAAAATATATATAGCTACAGTGTTATTATTAGTTAAAACTAAAATTCTTAAAACAATTTTCAGTAACTGAAATAATGCTGAAATAAAATAAAAATAAAAATATTTGATGAAAAACTTAAAATGAAAAAAAAAACAAAAATAAAAAAGTTGTTTTGGCAACTAACTGATGTAAATAAATTGAAGTACTAAAATAATTTTTTACATATTTCAGTAAAAATTATTTTAGTAAATTGCTAAAACTAAAACAGACATAAAAATGCTGATTTAATAAAAAAATAAAGCTAATGTAAAATTAAAGCTAAGTAGAAATATTAAAATGACAAAAGTACATAACACAAATGCTAAAACAAACTAAATTTAAAATTAAACTTAAAAGTACAAAAATAAAACGTAACTCATATTTTAAAATCACAAACTAAAATATATATATTTATATAATAAATATTATAAAATAACTAACTAAGATATACTCATAAATATACTAGTAAATACTAAAATAACACTGGCTAGTTTTAATAAGCCATTTTATTTGCATATTTTTATAGAATTTATCCAAATCTATTAATTACATAAATATATACAAAATAATACAATTTGTTATTATTAAAAAAAAAACTATGAAATTAATAGAAATATCAAAACAAACCCCAGTTGTTAATGCATCATTCAAAGTTTGAGTTTAAGCTGACCTTGGGTCCTACTCCTGTGGGGATGGGCTGTGAGACAGGTGTATTCTCCCATCGTTTCTGAGTCATCTCTTCAGTTAGACGTCTGTAAAACTACACGCCAAACACAGCACAAGTTACCTTACTTACACCTTTCTAACACTTCTGCTCTGTTCCTCTCTAAATGCCATGACTGCTTATAGTGCATGCTTCAAACGGTAAGACAGATTTAGTGGAGTAATAAGCTCCATGTATGCGGAAGCAGAATTAATCTATGCATCATCATCAGTTGAAATATTTCGGTGACATCACTCCTTAAGTTACTGACCTCAATCTGCCCATGTTCCTTGAAGGACAGCTTTATATAAGAGTACTTGCTCTGCTGGTAGGGGCCTGGCTCCTTATTTTCCGGGACAGGATGCAGGTGAACGACAATCTTGGCACTGCAGGTTGGAAAGGTAACGGTTTATTTTTAACGTAACTGGGTGTAGTTTCCAATATTATTATGGCATGCTACACATGTCAGATGCATTAATCGCACACTGATGTTAAAATGCAGTCACCTCTTTCCGATGCCTGCTGCTTGCTCCTCAAAGAATATGACCTGTGACAAGGGTATGCATATACAGCATTCCTACAGAGAAATGAGAGATTTCAGACATTGTTCTTCATTTAAAGCAAAAGGACATTTAGGAGTGAGAAAAAAAGTCTGACATAAGTTTAAAAAATGGACATGACTTAATGTAAGAGCAGTAAAGATACTGAAGATGACATACATGACTCTTCTGGTCCCTCCAGAGAAGGCGATGGGTACTGAGAAGAACGACTCCCACATCAAGTTTAGCCTGTCAATGAGGAAACAGTATAATATGGAGCATTATTATACACTATCTATTCAAGTAATGCATATCCTATTATTGCATTTTGTAAAACCCAATTCCCAATTCTACAATTTCTTTATAACAGCACGAATAAGCAACATGAAAACGACAATCTAAAATGTGTTTAGCTGTAATGTTTACATCATTGGCAGGTCAGTAAATTACACATGGTTGTCATTTCATAACTTTCAGTTGAATCCAAACTAACTATCTAGGGAAAAAATACCTTGTCCTCCCCATCGTAAAGTCTCACTCCTCTTTGCTGAATTACTAACGTTTCGTTCATCTCAAGTAGCCCATTTGTCCAAACAAACCTGTCCATTTGATCAATGTAATAAAACAAAAGTGAAAAACAGAACTAGAGCATATTTTACATAAAGCTACAGCTGTTTACTTCCGCCTAGGTGTCCGGTAATGCGCCTAATTGAAAAAATACGACAAAACTTCACTCACCGCGTTGCTTTTAATGTATGTTATAAAAAGTCATAGAAATAAACTTAATAATATACATTTTATTTAAAATTTCCCCATTATGAAAATGTGATACCTACCTAATTAGTTTATCGTTACAAAGAATTATGACAAATCGAAAAGTACCATTAATATACGTTAGTATTTGAATAATAAAATATAAAGTTTACAAAATGCCATTTATTTCAAAATATAATGTCAACTCTTCTTGAGGCGTATTTAGAAGCAGACTCTTTCACGTCGGGGTCCTGACAAAGCAAGTCGCACACGAACTGCAGCCTTTAGCATCTCTGCTAATCCCCAACAAACAGCGACGATTTATCAAAATTATCAAAACTAGCGCGTGGACTATGACCTTCAATCACTTCAGCGTAATCTGTAATTGTGCAAAAATGATAAAAGACTTGCATGTATGTGAAGAAGGGTGCATTTGAGGAGTGTGTGATTTAGCACTGGACCATTGTTGTTCCTCATGACATGCCAGCCTGAACTTAAAGAGACCGTCAGCCTTCTATAGTACCTGCTGAACCTCTCCAAAATTATTCTTGGTTCACTAAAAGGATAGATCATATGCAAAAAAATTGATGAATTCTTACATTGATGCTGTGAATAAGTATAACAGGGTTACTACGTTAAGCTTCCCATCAGCAGGTGAATGAAGGGTCGTCATTGAGATGCTGTAGGAGGAATTGGTAATCAATACAGTGATCAGAACATCGACAGAGAAGATGGACAAGAAATCCTTTGATATCGTCTTGGACGAAATTAGAAAGGTATTGGATTATTAATATTTATGTAGGTTTATATATTTTTATAGGTTGTCTGTTCTGGAAAGAGGCAGTTGTGGTCTGTTTGGGTGATTATGATTATTGAATATGCAACAGAGAATAACATTTATACTGTCATTTTTGTTTGTTCTGAAGTGTGTTTTGACAGATCAACGTATCAAAGCTATAGAGCAGGTTCATGGGTATTTCTCCAGTGAACAGGTATGTTGATATAGTAACAGTAGAGAACTGTAATTCCACAGAATCTTACATCTGCTTACATGTCAAATTTCCTTCCTCAGGTGATTGACATTTTGAAATACTTCTCCTGGGCAGAGCCACAGATAAAGGCAGTCAAAGCCTTGCAACATGTAAAAATTCTGCTTCTTTCTTTATTTATTTCTTATTTTTTTATTTTTAGTTGAGCTAAATGACTTCATTTAATTGCATCACATGTTTTTTCCTGCAGAAAATGGTTGCAATTCCAACAACGAAGGTTGCAAACATCCTTAATTGTTTCACGTTCTCAAAGGACAGAATTATTGTACTGGAACTCATAGCTCTGTAAGTTACACACTACAGAAATTATGCACATCAGCAAATATCCAAACAAATTAATTATCATGCGGCAATGCAATATGTAATATATACTTTACAGAAATATTTCTGATGCCCAAAATTTCCATCCCGTGGATGATGCGTTCCGTACTTACCTCGCTGAGAAGCAGTGTGCAAGAAGAATCCTAGAGCAGGTAAAACTTGCACATTCATGTGAATTTACAAGCTGTACATCATGGCCAGGTGTAGACTATACTGAATGAATGAGGATATAAATGCAGTACATGTCTGTAATTGTTTAGGTGTGTAAGGTGGGATGTAAAGCTCCAGTGGCTATGATTTCATCCTGCGGGATGATCCCAGGCAACCCTTACCCCAAAGGCAAACCCAGCCAGGTCACTGGAACATTCCCTGTAAGTTCCTTCATGTAATAAATCTATTAAATACCTTTTAAATGCATATTGTTTAATTTAGCTCTTTAAAATTAATTGTGGCTTTTACTGGAACTTTAAAGAGAATTCCTGCCAAAAAGGATGGAGACGATGCAACCCTGGATGGAAAGGGCATTGCTGCACGCATCCTCGGACCAAGCAAACCAGTATGTTTTAATGGCCAGGTGTTATTGCCTAAACATATTTGTTCTTTGAATGCTTTTCATTAATGGCTAAGAATTTCTTATCACATCCATTTCTCTCTTTTTCCGTAAGTCACCATCAACGTACAATCCGCACAGACCTGTGCCATACCCTATCCCACCATGTAGGCCACATGCAACCATCGCTCCAAGTAAGACCCTTTTTTTTTCAGATTAGAAAAAAATTATCAAGAATAAATTGTATGAGTAATAATCTCCCTAATGTACAAAAAAATAGTAGACCATGCATATGCCAGCAATATGTCTGTGTGCAATATGAAAGTTAATTTGGGGGACTGGATGCAGAATGTTCTTACCTTTTTCTCCGGATGCTGCCCAGGTGCGTACAACAATGCAGGTCTGGTGTCAGTGGGTGGGGTCATCACTGCCAATGTGCCACCCCCACCCTACCGAGCCACTCCCAATTTGGCAGGTACAACGTGCAGTTGCTGTTGCTAGCGCTGTGTGCTGCCTTAACAGCTGCGACAGCAATGCTGTCTCTAGACGCTCACCATGGCATGCTCTAAATCTGCCTGCAGCACTTATAGCATGCAGTTTGATCATGCTTAATACTCTCTCCGAGGTTTCTTTACTGATCTAACTGAACTAATATGGAGATTTTTCATTTGCCACGAATGCTTATAGAGAGCACAGATTCTAGAATGTGTATTGTACACTTGTCATGCTCACTAAACAGCATTTCAGATTTTCCGGAATCCATTCATGAAAGTAATGTTCTGGAAAAAAAGTGGTTACTTTAAGGCAGTGTTTCCCAACCTTTCTTTAGTCACGGCACCCTTTGGAAATTTTAACAAATTTGTGGCACCCTACAAAATTAATTTTGTCTCAATATTTGAATTTCTAACTTCGATATGATACTTTGAAAAGTATAGATATTCGGTACAGCAGGGAAGAACTGCAGACTATACTGTCATACAGATATTTTTAATATTATAAAAAAAAATTGTCCATCAATGGTGGCAATCAGTAGGCTAATTTCTAATGAAAAGACCAATGTATATGACATATTTTAATGTAGGCTTTTATACATATGTAAACATTATTTAATTACCATTATAACTAGCTATCTCACAAATTTTTGCTCACTCAGTGTTTTTTTTTATTTTACAGTGGGGTAATTTTGGTGCAGTAGCACGAGATAGCTTGATTTAAAACTTTGAATTGAATAAAAAAATGACAAGGAGGCTAAGCAGTTAATAATAAAATAAGAACAAATAAAGAAATGACTAATGATAGCACAAATAAAAAAAAATCAAGATAGGTCTACAAATGAAATAAATAGCTTTTTAG
>NW_015655597.1:259568-260452 GCF_001515625.1 Sinocyclocheilus rhinocerous | reverse complement strand
TGAGTGAGCAAAAATTTGTGAGATAGCTAGTTATAATGGTAATTAAACTAAGTTTTGTTGCAGTAGCACGAGATAGCTTGATTTAAAACTTTGAATTGAATAAAAAAATGACGAGATTAAGCAGTTAATAATAAAATAAGAACAAATAAAGAAATTACTAATGATAGCACAAATAAAAAATAACGATAGGCCTACAAATGAAATAAATTGCTTTTTAGTTTTTCTGGTAGGTCTAACACACAGTAGGGCTATTAAGACCTTTTTTTTTTTACCAATTATCCAAATAATGTTTAATCCTAGAAAGCTATTATTATCAGAGGACACGTGAGCATAACGTGAGCCGCGGCACCCCGGTTGGGAAACACTGCTTTAAGGCACTTGCAATAGAAGTAAACTGCACATTTTCAAGTTTGAGAGCACAAATGCGCAAAAATCTAAAATTTCTTAAAGAGCAGGTCGTATGGTTTTTTAAAATGTCCTAATATTGTGTTGGAGTCCCCTACAACAGGTTTAAATGCATCTAAGGTCAGAAAACGCACTAATTTTCCCAGAATATACATTTATACATAGTCATTCGTCAATGATTTCGAAGCGGTTCGTTCGATTCAGTTCTGAGCAAAATGTCTGTAAACCCCTCCCTTCCAGAAGCCTACTCTGCTCTGATTGGTCAGCTGGCCAAGCCTGATGTGATTGGCACAAAAAGGAGCGCTTGAGCAAGTTAGCGAGCGCTACCATCTGTGTTGCCAAGTCCACGGTTGTTTTTGATGTCACGGGTTGTAGCGACCCCAATAACGTCATATTTAGGCACTGGAATGCAAATTTACCAGGGGAACCCCAACTGAAAGCGTGTATTTTACACCCCAGAACGCGATTTTTAAAGGGGA
>NW_015655597.1:257524-258550 GCF_001515625.1 Sinocyclocheilus rhinocerous | reverse complement strand
TTTGGTGATTTCAAATATCAACATTGGCTACCAGAAATCACTTACTAAGCAGTTAATAATAAAATAAGAACAAATAAAGAAATTACTAATGATAGCACAAATAAAAAATAACGATAGGCCTACAAATGAAATAAATTGCTTTTTAGTTTTTCTGGTAGGTCTAACACACAGTAGGGCTATTAAGACCTTTTTTTTTTTACCAATTATCCAAATAATGTTTAATCCTAGAAAGCTATTATTATCAGAGGACACGTGAGCATAACGTGAGCCGCGGCACCCCGGTTGGGAAACACTGCTTTAAGGCACTTGCAATAGAAGTAAACTGCACATTTTCAAGTTTGAGAGCACAAATGCGCAAAAATCTAAAATTTCTTAAAGAGCAGGTCGTATGGTTTTTTAAAATGTCCTAATATTGTGTTGGAGTCCCCTACAACAGGTTTAAATGCATCTAAGGTCAGAAAACGCACTAATTTTCCCAGAATATACATTTATACATAGTCATTCGTCAATGATTTCGAAGCGGTTCGTTCGATTCAGTTCTGAGCAAAATGTCTGTAAACCCCTCCCTTCCAGAAGCCTACTCTGCTCTGATTGGTCAGCTGGCCAAGCCTGATGTGATTGGCACAAAAAGGAGCGCTTGAGCAAGTTAGCGAGCGCTACCATCTGTGTTGCCAAGTCCACGGTTGTTTTTGATGTCACGGGTTGTAGCGACCCCAATAACGTCATATTTAGGCACTGGAATGCAAATTTACCAGGGGAACCCCAACTGAAAGCGTGTATTTTACACCACAGAACGTGATTTTTAAAGGGGGACCACCCTCGAAACACGATTGGGCTAGTTTTGAGTAGCAATTAGGCGGGTTTTGTTGTGACAACCTCGCAACCCTAGCATGCACCTTTACATAAAACAATAATATAGTGCTCCAATCAGTTCTTAAAATAATGACATAAAAACATTTTGTTGAACACTTATGCAAACGAATCGTGCCCACAGCTAAAGTTTAGCTGCTAAACTGTAAACACTTA
>NW_015655597.1:245602-257438 GCF_001515625.1 Sinocyclocheilus rhinocerous | reverse complement strand
CAAGATTAGAGAAGCAGTCCTCGGTAAAATGACGAGCACAACAAAAGGTTCGAATTGTATTGCTGTGGTATCGTGGAACACAGCATCTTCTCGACACAGAGAGTGTTCGTATTTCGTGGGCAGGCGAGGATTATGCTAATGTGTTACCCAGTGACGTAGATCGGTAACAGGCAGAAGATTCTAAAATATAACGACTCGTTAAGGCGATTTTGAGTCGACTCTTTCTTTTGAGAGACAATATCTATATTTATCATGCACTTTTTTGATTAACAACTAGGGGTGTGCGATATTGACAAATTATATCTCGATATTTTATGGGATTTTATCGATAACGATAATTAGACGATATTTTGCTGAGTGTGTTATTGTGCTGGTACCTTAAGGACTGCCGAAGACAGCTGACTCCTAATGTCGTAATGTATGCGTGCGCTCTGTAGCGATGTTTTGAATGGTTTTTGCAAAATACTTGATAATGTCAAATCGCACATCGTTAAAACAACAATTACGATATTATCGCAGACGATATATATCGCACACCCCTATTAACAACTTTGCAGACTGTTTACATTGAAGGATAGCTACCTTACAAACTGCCAAAGAGATATTTTTCGAAAACCCATATGACCTGCTCTTTAAATCTTTGTGGTGAGACTAATGTTTTAGACTTGACTTAGTAATATGCCTAAATTTAACATTAGTTAAATTTGACAAGTTGAATTTTTCTATTGAACCCAGAAAATTATTTAGTATAGGTTTGCAACAACTTTGCCTTATT
Organism: Sinocyclocheilus rhinocerous; assembly: GCF_001515625.1. NCBI lineage: Eukaryota > Metazoa > Chordata > Actinopteri > Cypriniformes > Cyprinidae > Sinocyclocheilus > Sinocyclocheilus rhinocerous. The sequence continues at coordinate 256,663 of NW_015655597.1, read as the reverse complement.
CATTTTATCTCAAGGGGGCACTATGTCATATATTGTCAGTCCATGTTTACAGCATGAATGCTTGCTCTGCTGCATTGTACATCTTATGGTGCAGCTAGTGGATTGGGAGATTTCCTGAATTCTCTCTCGCTTTCTAATGCGTCTTTCAAATCAAACACTAATAAACTTAGTCATGTGGTACCTTTGTCTTCATTTCATAGGACTTTCTTCCTTTTAATATTTCATTGTGCTGATTGTTTCATATTTTCAGGTTACAGCCGACCTATCAGTCAACAAAATCCAACCTTCAACATCTCTGGCACACCTGCTATTTCTCCTAATAATTCCACCGCATCCACTCCTGCCACCTCCCAGCCTCAGCCTACCACACCAATCACTCCAGTTTTTCCTGGCATGGTCCCATCCCAGAACCCTGTAACCCCCTCGCCTACTCCTGCCCCCTCGCCCTCAGTCATCAAAGGGCCTCCTGTCCCAGCTGGCTCTCCCCAAGTTGCCTCAAACTCCAGTGGCCACACCACGCCAGTTCCTTCTCCGTTTCCTGGCATGCCCCCTTCTGGTCGAAACACCCCTTCAGTCATTAAAAGTCATACCCCATCTGGAACACCCTGTGGAACACCCGGGCCAAGTACAAGCATCCCTTCTTCTCCCTTCCACAGTGCTCCCCACTCAGAAACACCTACTGGTGGACTCACATCTACTCCCAGAGCAACTGGTGATCCCTTGACTCCTCATGGAGCTATGGGATTACACTCAAAGAAGGGGTACCCACCCTCCTCAGATTCCCAGTCAGCACTTTTGCTCCCTGGCACTTCCTCTACCCAGTCACATTCAGTTATCCGTAGTTACACACCCTCAGGGATGTCCTCCCTCACTCCTGGACGCTCTACTCCCAGCATGCAAGGTGTTGGTGGATTACCAGTGGCGCCTGCGTCTTCTAGTCCTAAGCCCTCTCCTGGACTGACCTCTCAGACAGCCATGAGTAGCCCTGCTGGAGTTTTGTTTATTGACCAACATGCTAGCTCCATGGCCCGGCAAAGTGGAGGTAGTGGAAGCAACAGTCCTGTCCCTTCTGCTTTCAAAGGTCCCTCCCGGTCTGGCACTCCTTCTCTTAGCTCTCTAGTAATGCCAAACTCTGCTGTTCTTGCCCGACCCCTTGGCATGGCCCATGGTGCTGCCTCGCCACAGTCTTCTTTACCCAGCACTGCTGGTGTATCTGGACTCCACAATCTTTCCTCTGCTCTGGGCTCTCAGGCTAGAAGCAGCCCTGCTCCACATTTTCCAGCCATGTCTCCTTTCCATGGAGCCCAGTCCTCCATTTCCACCCCATCCACTCCTACTCCTCCAGTCTCATCTGTATATTCTGGCCTGGCTCACTCTAGTGCTCCCACGCCCTCCCCCTTTGGCCTGGGATTGACCACAGCTCCCTCCGTGTTCCCGGGTCTTCCTTCCGGCCCAAATCCTGCCTTCCCAGGATTTGGAGGCTCAGGGCCCATTGCAGCAGGTAGTCCGGTGCTGTCCTCCTTAATGGGGCTTCCAGGAGCCTCTTCCTCAGTAGCCACCGTTGCACCTCTCCAGGCAGCAGCAGTCGCAGCAGCTGCTGCAGCAGGAGTCCCCTCCTCATCTCCTGTGCTTCCTGGATTCGCCTCTGCATTCAGCTCTAACTTCAACCCCGCCCTTGTTGGCCAGGCTGGGTAATTTTTTTTTTCTTCTATTTAATTGTTGCACAAGTTTATAAAGTATTAAGCTTTAAAAAACACACCTGCCGGATGGTAGCCCTCTAGGAGCACAGTTGGCTACCCATGATTTAGGATTATTTGAAATGAGCAGATAGTGCTAAGCCAGGGGTGTCCAATCCTGGTCCTGGAAATCTACCTACCTGCATAGTTCAGTTCATCTGTCTGTAATTATCAAGTGCTCCTGAAGATCTTTGCTGGAAGGTAGATCATTGGGAATGGGATTGAGCACCTCTTTGCTAAACTAATATGGATAATCTACATTGTCAATGGTATGTAAATAACAGTTCCAAAACCTAGTGAGCTGCCTACTTAGCCAGCATTATAGGTGCACAACACAAGGGCTTCTCTAAAATGTAGGAAGTATAATTATGCTTGATTATTTTAAGATGATTATGTATATATTTCATTCAATATTGAAAAGTATCTAAATACAGTCCAGTCTAATCACAGATGGACTGTTTTATCCACTACTTGTGTGTTATTATGTGTATTTAAAGGGTTAGTTCACCCAAAAATGAAAATTAGGCTGTGTTTTACTCACCCCCGAGGCATCCTAGGTGTATATGAGTTATATTAAAAACGCATCGATTCGCTACAGGAGGCCTTTGTTCACCCCCAGGAGCCGTGTGCGACTTTCTTTTTTTTTTTTTATGGACGGGCTTTTTATTTCCCTTCTTTTGGACTGAAGCACTGTAACACCCGCTGACTGCAATGATAGAGCTTGGAATAGCCAGGACAATTTTTTATATAACTCCAACTGGATTCGTCTGAAAGAAGAAAGTCATATACACCTAGGATGCCTCGGGGGTGAGTAAAACACAGCCTAATTTTAATTTTTGGGTGAACTAACCCTTTAAGTATTGTACTGAAAGCTTAGCAACATGGTAATGGGAAAATCTATTGGAATTAAATGAGTATAAAGTAACTTTTGAGGTTCTGTCTCAGGATGCTGCCTTAGAAGGCCAATGTAGACAGTAGTCAGCAAGGGAGGTCACTGGGTTCTTGAACTGGTTATGTCAAACACTTTCCAGTTGAAATGTTCTGCAAAGTCCAAAGTCTATATTTTCTATTCTTCATTTTATCAGAGTGATACGTGTTCCTCGAAGATATGGTAAAACTGTCATAACTGTGAAAAGTAAACCATAGCCACAAAAATATTTTATGGTCATATGGCTGATTAACTTGAAGTTTAGATACCAATTCTGTCAGCAACATATAGAACATGTGAAGTATTGCTGTCAAGAAGCATTATTGTAGTGAGCACATATGTGTGATAGCTTTTCAGATAGCACGGTTGCCTTTGAATTTAGTCTTATAGATTATTGTGAAACTACATAAGTGCAATCTATTTGTGTTAGTAAGATAGTCATTAGAATTGTATTATTAATAGGCTTATGCAATGCTGCTTAATGTGTTACACAGGCTAACTGGTAGTCTCCAGGCCCCTGGAGGTGCAGCTTTTCCAGGGTTCCTGTCTTTCCCCCCAGGGATGCCCAGCTTCTCCACGACAGCATCTCCTGCTGCCCTTTCTGGTCTTCACAACTCCGCCATGCAATCTGCTCTTTTGCAGGTATCTATAAATTGATTGGAGGCTATGGCTCTTTATTTGATCATTAAAGGGCTACTGGATAGTATTACTATGCCTGCTATTATGATTACTAGCAAGAATTTTAGAAGAATTTACTCTATGCAAATGTTAATGTTTGTTTTGTGTGTGTGATTGCAGGCTCACTCTGCATCAGCGCTTGACAGTTACCCTCCCCAGCCAAATGGATTCACTAACTACCCTGCAGCTGCAGGCTCGAGCTTCCCTCTGCAGCCAGGCCTGCATCCGCCACTGGGCTGGCAGTAACTCATTGTGAGTTACAGAGGGCAGGCATATCGAAAACTATGTGACATTTTGTGTGAAGTGTGTAAAACAACAATTACGATATTATCGCAGACGATATATATCGCACACCCCTAGTGTGCGTAAACAATGACGAACATTGTGGACTATGGTGCTCTGCATGGAAAAAGGTGTCATAACACAATTATGGGTAAAATTCAGAAACTAATGTGGAAGCTCTACTCTCCAATAATTTCCTTTAGAAGATACTCACAAGTCTCAAATCAAGACGAGCTTGTGGTTTAGCGCACTGCATTAGTAGAACATAATTTTGATTGACTTTTGAGGGCTGGGCTGTTTGTTATATGTATTTGAATGAAATGAATACTTTAGTATTTTTTCTTTTTTTTTGTAGAAGTAATTAGGGCTTAACTCTGTTTAAGCATCATAATTTAAAAAAATGAATACTAAAATGAATTTGAAATATACACCATTAGAGGAAATGTGAACAGTGTGGGTGTCTAAATTTTACTAAACTGTTTTTCCCTGTATCTTGAAAGTAGTGAGTTAACTGACCTTTTCTTCAAATGTCTGTCAAATGCTGTACATGTAAATACCATTTGAGAATGGGTAAATTAGGTTTTTGATCTTTGTACTGTAGCTGTTCTTTTTTTTTTTTCTAAGTTACCTTGCAATCTCCTCTAAAGAAGTTGAGTTGCTTTGCAACTCCTAAGTGACTTTAGTGTTACATTTTTCACTCTTGTGCAATTTGCTGATATTAAGGTCAGAACCATGAATTTTACATGTATACAATGTAGATCTCAGAGTCTACAGTACTCACGTTTGTTTTCATTATATATTTTAAAATATAATAAAGAATATGGTAGGTTTAGTCTAGTATGTTCTAACAGCATCATGAAATAAAAGTTCTTTTCTTAGATTTTCTTTGTTTGTCTTTATTCTGAATTTTTCTGGTTAGCAGAAGATATGTCACTTTACCCTTCACCTGTTCAGGACTTTCCAGAATGACCACAAAACCCACAGCAACTTTCTAAATTGAGATGCAATGTAAGCAGTCACTACAGACAAACAAAAACAAATTCAAAATGATTTGCTGCCGGAATTCCAATAATACCAGATTAATTGTAAAAGATTATTGATATTAGTGAATTGCAATTGGTTTTTAGATGGCTGCTATTGCTGTTTATGTATTTGTTTATAGAAAAGTGATGTTAATTTACCGTAGATAATGTGTTGGAAGGAAGTTTGTATTGTATTTACTGATTTCCCCTTTTTGATTGTTAGAGAAAACCTGGCGAAGTAACTATTGAGGTCTTTGCTGGTGAACTTTTTCAGAGAACCGCTATAAAATAGATTCTTTTTGACATTGATTTACCCTGCTTATACTTTTGGTCACATAGCGGGAGTGAAATAATTACTTCAATCTTTTCCACATCATGAGACTCCTGCCATTACTAGTTTCCACTTGACCCTTCGATCACTTACCTGGTGTTACGCAATACTACCTACGAGTTCCTGCATGTAAGTAATGGATGAAATTCCTCACTAGATATAGATAATACAAAATATTTATATAGTAAATATAGTTATAAAAGGGTTAGAAATAGTAATCCATCAAAATTCTATTAAAATACAATTTAGCCTCAAAAAATCCCATACTTTAGCAGCAACATTTGATTTCTTTTGATAATCATGCTTTACTGATATGCAAAGTTGAAATAACTAAAAATTGTTATACTGATCTACCTACCAGACGGTTTCATAAATCACTGAAACGGTTTATTAGTTTTACTAAGAGTAAAACAAGAAAATGTTTTAAAAACCAGTTGGAAAAGGCAAAATCTTTATAGGGAAAAGCATACTTGCTTGATAGCTGAAGAATAAAGCATCTAGGCCAAAACCAGACATAGCGGATGTTTCAGAGCAATCATAATCATCATAACTGCTTCATTAACAAACATCAGCCTCATATTGCACAGTGGATGGTGTCATAAGACCATTAGGGTCTGTAAATGATCTTCTAATTGCATTGTAGACAAGGCCTTCATAGGAAGTGATTTTGCAGTGCAAATATATCCCTCAGTCACCCACAAAGCCAGTGCCGTCTTCTACACATCTCGTGTAGCAACAAACCCACATGGAAATGGAGCGAGGAGCCCAGAGCAAGCAGAATCTAATCAGTAAGATGATCTCACCTTATTTTTCCCTCTGTCCCTTTTGTCTATGAACATTGTACTTTAACAAGTAATGCACTGAGAATATAATATAGTAATTGTCTTAACTAAAACTACTACTGGACTTGAGTGTTGATGTTGATTGAGGTGTCGATTGAGGTTGTATTCTTTAACTATCATCAGTTAGATTTGTCATTTGCATTAGTGTTTGGTTTGCAAAGCAGTCAATTTTCCACACCAATACACAATTGTACTTGCATGGGGAAAGAGGAAGAAAGAAATATGCAGTACATATATGAAGTCAAATAGCTGTTTGTGTTATTTTTAGTATTCCTAGTCAGAAACTAATCACCAGGAACAGACAAGAAAGGTTAACTAAGCTTGAAGTTAATGTTGTTCCATGCATTTGGTATGTCACAATATCTAACAGTATAGTAACTGCAGGACTATTTAAAGGAACCTCAAAAAAGCTAAAATGGTGAAAAGGAAATGGTGACAGCCACAGAACACTATACACATTTTTTTCAATGTATTTAATGATTTTGTACTAAAATCTTGATGTTGGATTCACAAAAAGATTCACAAAAGCCCATGCTGATTTCAATAATCACATCAGATTATAAATCAGATCATAACTTGATAAGTAAAATGTAAACACATGTTAGTCTTTCTCTTAAAAGAGTATGATAGAAAGGGCATGAACATAAAATATGGCCTTGGTTTGAAATTGTTGGGTGTGTAGTGTGTGTGTGGAAAAAATAGCGTAGCCTTATCTGTCACACTGGGGTTATTGCTGATCCAGTGGGGGGCAGATATTGAATTTTTGGTGTAAAGTGCTTCTATTCAGGGTTAAGGGTAAAAGATAAGATGTGCTTCACAGTTTGATTGTTAGTAAGGGTTAAGATGAGTGTTACTGATAAGTTGCTAGTTAGAGAATTTTAGTTTCTTTGCAAACCAAACCAATCAAATCACATGCAGTATTCACTGAATAAAACATGTAATTAGCACCGTGTTCTTGAACAATTTGACCTATTTAACTTCATGTTAGTCATGTGCTGTTTTTGAGAATGACACCATTTTCTGTGGTTAAAGGTGAAAATAAGGGGGGTCTGGGCTGCTGTGGGTGGATCCTTGTGATTATCTCTGCACTTTTCTCCATCTTGATATTTCCAATCAGCATTTTCATAAGCATTAAGGTATGAACCACAACAGGACAAAAAAATATATAAATATATTGAAAAATATGAATTACTATTACTAGGCTCTCTTGAACCCATGTTATTTTAGTATAATTTTAGTCATTTTTATTACTATTTTGAATTCATTATATTTTTATATTTTTCATTTTCATTTTAAAGTTTATCATACAGTTGTCATACATACGACTGGTTTCTTATCGGTTTCATGACTCTTATAACACAGCTGCCTTTCTTTTCAAATAATAAAATACAATTTAAACACAAATCAATATTTTATGGCCACATATTCATTTGACTACATTTATAATAATTAATTTTACAAAATAATATGATAGCTAAATACTTTACTAAATACCCTTAAGTCTTGCACTTTAACAGGAAGTTACATCAGGAATGTTTTACACCTGCAGTTGTTGTTCAAATGTTTTATAACCCACTTCATATGTTTGATTACTGTTTTATAGATTGTGAAAGAGTATGAGCGTGCTGTCATATTTAGACTGGGGCGGATAACAGCCCGAAAAGCCAAAGGACCAGGTAAACAAGAATGTTCAGTACTTGAGTAGACTGCCAGTCTCTCAGATCTTCGATTCAGTAGGCCAAGCTAAACAAATACTGAAGTAACACCAACTTTTGTCAAAGGCAAATTAATATTTGCCTTAGAAGTTCCTCTGATCCACAGGTAGGCTACCAACTGTTTAACAGCTGAGGACCTTAACATAACTTGTTCTTAAAACAATAAATGTGACCTGCTAGCTCAACTCCTGTACATGGAGTGTAGTTTAAATAACGAATCAATAATGTATGACACAGATCATATAATTCAAAAATGTTACCTATGTCTAGGAATCTTCTTCATCATCCCCTGCACGGACTCCTTTATCAAAGTGGATCTTCGAACCATCTCATTTGACATCCCTCCCCAGGAGGTAAACTAAAAATAAATACTCAATAAACGAAAAGTTAATATCGAGTAACTTACATTTAACAAACAATAATGGCAATTACTTCGTCTGTTTTTGCTCCGCCGGCGTGAATAGTTCCAGCAAGCGTAGTCAAAGCGGAATCAACTGCTCCTCTTCTAGCAATTAGCGTTTCGATCCTGAACAATCAGTGTTTTCGAACAAATCTTTTCCGTGAATGATTCAGTGACTCGGTCATAAAGACAGTCTTGTTTCCTACTTGAATGAGAAAGTTGTTGAATGAAAAGTTTGAGTCTGAATTCGGAATAACATATTAAATAGTGCTCATATATTTATGTGGCACAAATATAAGAGAAAATAGTAAGAGCAGAATGATAGTATGCTATTTTGCTTAAGATTGTAAACTCTTGTAGGCCTATACTCTAATGTTTAATATAAAATGTACATGAATTCATCCATTTAAGACTCGCAATTAGTATTTACTTATGGCATTTACTAAGTGGCCACATTTTCATTTTTGTTTGCATTTAGATCTTGACCAAAGACTCAGTGACAATTTCTGTGGATGGTGTTGTGTACTTCCGTGTAAATGACCCTGTTGCCTCAGTGGCAAACGTGACTAATGCAGATTACTCCACTCTCTACTGGCCCAGACCACCTTGAGGAATGTCCTGGGCACCAAGAACCTGTCTGAGGTTCTTTCTGACCGAGAAGGCATCTCCCAAAGTATGCAGGTGAGTGTGATAGTGAAAAAGACAGGTATAATGGCGTCGCTAATTGTGCATCAATGAGATAATTGCAGGTACGATTCAAGCTGAAAGTTTGTCTTATAATTCTCCTCCCTGCTGCAGATGACTCTAGATGAGGCCACAGATTCATGGGGAATCAAGGTGGAGCGGGTGGAGATTAAAGATGTTAAACTGCCACAGCAACTGCAAAGAGCAATGGCAGCCGAGGCGGAGGCGGCCCGTGAGGCCAGAGCGAAGGTGAGTATTACTGCCACACATTACTAATATATGTAAATATAATTAAATGGTAAAAAAATTACACCACATTTAATTTACAATTTGTGATGCCACACCCTAAAATGGTTTGTGATAATACAGGTCATTGCAGCAGAGGGTGAGATGAATGCATCCAGGGCTCTGAAGGAGGCGTCTATTGTGATCTCAGAGTCTCCATCCGCCCTTCAGCTCAGATACCTCCAAACCCTCAACACCATCGCAGCTGAGAAGAACTCTACCATCATCTTCCCTCTGCCCATGGATGTCATAAGTCACTTCATGAAGAAATGAAGAAAGTTTACAGATGCTCACAAGCCATTCATTTAGAAATTTTACATGATTTTCTTATGTGTCATGTTTAACATATTTCCAGTGTTGAAGGGATGTCATTTATCTATAACAGGAAAGAGTGACAAGTTTTACAAATGATTTATTTAAAAAAATACAATATCAATATCATATTTTAGAACATATATCAATGTGTAACAACTTTCAAATGCCAATTTTATATTCTTATATACAATGTATGCATGAAGTTAAATAAACTTCAATAAAAACAGATTTTACATTTTTAAAACATTTAAAGTCATTTTCACCCATGTGAATGACTGTCTTTCAGCAGTTCTTCATCTAACCATAAAAAAAACCGATTCATTCTGATCCCAAAAAGAAACCAAGAACATCTACACACATCAGAGTCCTTGGTTCCAGATTTTTATACTCTCCGTTCACACAAGTGTTTTCTAACGTTCCACTAGACTAGAGGACACTATTGTGCCAAAGAGTTCGAGGAAATGAGCTCCCAGTGTCCATGTTATGGTGGTAGTTCTAAGATTTCTGTGTGGTTTTCCATAATCTCTTCTGTCAGTATGATGGATTCCTCATACACATCCAGACGGAGACAAAGAATAACACTAAGGGGGAAGTATGTGTCAATGTGTTACATTTGAAATTTCATCTGAGACAACATTTTAATAATTAAACATAATAATAATAGCAACATTGAATTATTAACACTTAGTTCACTTAAAAATTAACATTTGATTTGCATTCAGTTACTACTACAGAAAGCTTGGTATATAGTGCACAGGTCATGTGGACTACTTTTTTGGTGTTTTTAGTGGCAAGTAATTTGATTCATCCAAGTGACTAGAATCTTTTGAACCCAATTACCAAAAATATTAAGAAGCGTTCACTGGCTTGTTCAGCGAGTAGTGTTGATTAAATTACTCTAAAAGAGTAATTACTAATCTTCAACAGTGTAATTAGATTACTGTACTAATTAGGCCTACTCTCTCCAAAATGTGTTGCAATACTAATTACTAAATACTTTCTTAACCTCGACCAGCTGAACAATACAGGGATAGATATGAAACTGCTCTTTTAATTCTTTCAAATAAACAATATGAAATTAAATAAGTTATTCTTGAACTGATCAAAGTATTTAAAGGGAGACGGTAACATTAAAAACATACATTTTAGCATTAGATGTTACATTTTGATGTTATATTGTTTTATACAGAATTGTTCTATAGTCTATACACTATTTAATGCAATTACATCAGAAGTAACCGTAATTAAATTACAGAAAAACTGAGAGTAATCCCTTACTTTTACTAATTCAGGGAGAAAATAATTGTTTTTTGTTTTTGTTTTTGTTTTGTGTGTGTGTGTGTGTGTGTTATTAATGTGCTATGTTTTTACACAATCTGTTCAACCAATGAAATGCTCCTTCACAGTCCTTACTCGAATGCTATTGGCTCATCAGTCTTTGAATAAATCAGTCACTTTTCAAAAGGGAGCGACTTAAATGAACGAAAAATAGCGTGTAAATAAAGGACACTGATTTGTATTTAGTGTAACAGAATATGTTGACATGCTTTAATGTTCAAAAAACACATTATTTTTCAAATACTGTACATTATTGTAGGTCCTCTATGCCCCGCCTCTCTCAAACGCTTCGTTTTCTACCAAGTCCCTCCTTCCGACAAGCGCAGTCTGCTCTGATTCGCCAGCTGACCCAGTGCATTGTGATTGGCCGAACACCACAAGCACGCATCGGAAATGTAACGCCCCTTACCATAAACGCGAGCTTCATCTTTCAAAATAAACGTAAAGACATTGTGTGTGCGTAAAGGCACACACAATGCGCAAAACTCCGCATTTGAACAGTCAA
>NW_015655597.1:234492-241220 GCF_001515625.1 Sinocyclocheilus rhinocerous | reverse complement strand
CGCACGCACACACACACCGCTCTCTCTCCCTATCTCTCTCTCGTGCGCACGCACGCACACACACACCGCTCTCTCTCTCTTTCTCTCTCGCTCGCACACACACACACACACACACACGACGCGTTACTCTGCGCTGCGCAAAACTCCGCATTTGAACAGTCAATAGCAAATACTTAAACTAATAACAAAACAGTAGTTGATTCAGAAGTGCCAGATTGTCATAGCAAAGTCAGAATTACCTCCTCTCCTAGGTTCACGAAACGGTCGTCCATAAAATGCATTGCTGTTCTGTTGTAAGTAATCTTAATGCATCTACTTTCGGAAGGCCAAGTAAAGTGCTTTTGCTTTCGCCTAGAAACACACAGCGTCTCCTTGACATGGCTGCTTCAACACTAACTGCGGTTACTGAAACCATGCCTTCTTTCTTTGCGTGCACATTTGGGCTGCATTATGCTAATATTTCCACATAGTGAGGTAGATATGTGGGGCGTGTTAGAACGAGCCGTTTTAGGGGGGCGTGGCAGAGTCTTAACTTTGATAAAGAATATCTCTTTGGTTTTGAGACTTTAGTCTTTGCAACTTCAGGGATCTTATCTATGCACAATCAGCTTGTAACACTCCAAAGAGAAAGGAAAACTTGAAATCGCATCATATGACCCCTTTAAATGAACGAAAAATAGTGTGGAAGTAAAGGACACTGATTCTTTTAAATTCACTTTTTGTACATTTTAAGTGAATTGCCATTATATGGCAGGAGCTGTGTATTAATTCTTCAGATTTCTACATTTATGTTCTACAGACAAAAACAACAGCATCTGAATTTGGGATGACATGACTGAATCACAGAATTGACGATTTTGCATAAACTATTTCTTTAATAAAACCAGATGTTTTCACAAGTATAATGGTTGCAATTTAGGAATATAGGCCTAGAGGTGGGCTACTTACCAGATCAGGACAGCTGGTATGAGAGTTAGGCCTGCAGCCAGCAGGAAACTAAACCCGGAGAACCAGGAGAGTGTAGCTGCATAGATGCTGCTGAACATTGTAAATGAAACACCAACACTCAGCATCTCCACAAAGGCTACACACGCAAACATGGCACCTGTACACAAACACACAGCCACAAGGAACAACCTTACAGCCATCAATAATTCAGAGTTCAAGTGAATTGGGAATGTTCTATTTTTTGGGAACGTCTGGATTTGTTTGCTGGGAATGAACGAAAAACGGAAACAAATAAAATTAAAATGTAAGTTTAGCTATTCTATTCTATTCTATTTTACTGTGATTCTTACCTTGCTCAGATCCAGACACTATTTTGGACATCATGGATCGTAAGACAGGAGTTGGCATGATGGACAGCAGCAAAGGCAACCTCACTGCAATGAATAAAACATGCACAATTGTTCCACCTGAAAATAGACCAACCAGCCACCCTTTAGAATCTCCATAAATGCCCAAACTCAGTCTTACCCAGGAACATGAGCAGGGTAGACTTTGCAAACGCTGCCATGATGAGGCCGGCTGCCACAGACATCAGCCCCAGCAGGATGATGTAGGCATCAGGCAGATAGCGGGACAGCAGCGCCACACCGGCAAAACTCACCAGATAGATGGCAGTGGAGAGAGCCGAGCCATAACCCACAAACACCTCACTCCAACACAGAGGAGTGTTCAGCTCATACAAGATAAAGATGGACATGCCACCCTGCAGGGCTACCTGTGAAGGACACAATCATCATCATCATCATCTTAGTGCTTAAATTGGGGCTAACTCCTCATCTTTCAATTAAAACTTAATTTTTTCAAATTATTATTAAAATAAGCAGGATGATGTAGGCATCAGGCAGATAGCGGGACAGCAGCGCCACACCGGCAAAACTCACCAGATAGATGGCAGTGGAGAGAGCCGAGCCATAACCCACAAACACCTCACTCCAACACAGAGGAGTGTTCAGCTCATACAAGATAAAGATGGACATGCCACCCTGCAGGGCTACCTGTGAAGGACACAATCATCATCATCATCATCATCTTAGTGCTTAAATTGGGGCTAACTCCTCATCTTTCAATTAAAACTTAATTTTTTCAAATTATTATTAAAATATAAAAATAAAATAAAAGTAATATACTATTGTAATATATATATATATATATATATATATATATATATATATTATACTTAATTTTACATATTCAAATTTACATTATGAAATATAAAGACGCAATAATGAGAAACAGGCACATTTATGACATATAAAATCACACTGTGAGTTATATATGTAATTATCCATTCATATTTTTAATTGACTTCCGTTGTATCAACTTAAGAAGGCTTATAATATAAGCTGTCAATATAACTAGTTTGGAAGCATCCATTATTTCTTATATTTGCATTTCCGTTTGGTGCCACTAGAGGTACTTCACTGTGACTTCTGATGCACCACAAACAGATGGAGCTTGTGAATAATGCCAGAATGATCATAATCACCCTGAAAAAGGCAAAAGCAGCCAGCATGAGCAACAGCACTATGTTCCTTCTCCGTTTCGAGGCTGCAAAGAGCAGGTAGACACCCTGCAGACGGGCGGCAAGAGCTTGAGACTGGTTCAGTCGAGGGGCTTCAGAAGCTGAGTGGCTGGACGAAGACAGACTGGGATTTGGAAGAACCAGGGACTCCTTCAAAACCACCAGCACATAGAAGAGGTTTATCAGATGTAGAAAGACCGCGGTGAGGAAGGGCCAGGTGAAGCCAGCCGCTTTGATGTAGAATCCAGTGCACAGAGAAGCTAAGCCAGTCAAAACCCCTAAAATCATGTCCAGCCGAGCCATTCGGACAGTCTTCTGTCCTTCCAGATCTTCTCCGCAGAGGTCGGCTACATAGGCGAAACATCCGCCGATCAGAGTGGTGGGGCCGCCCATCAGGCCTGATAGGAAGGAGGCAGCTAACAGGTAATTGAGACTGAAGGAGAATCTACTGACCAAAACATAGCAGAGGGCGAACAGAGTGTCACCCACCAGAGGAGGAACGATGGCAACTTTACGCCCGCAGTAGTCACTGTATGAGACCAGGAGCAACGCGGAAATGAGACTGGGAATGAGGAAGCACAGTTCACTCTTGAGGAGGAAAATTGACGTCTCCTTCTGCACTGCCTGAGAGAGGAGAAAATAAACTTTCAGATCAGATGTAAAAATCAGCCAGAACATAAAACCATGTAGATATTTTTTTTTTAGCAGTTCTTAGTTATGCCTGTAAAGCTTAGTTAACTGAGTCTTGGGAGAAGTAGAGAGTGAAAGAGAACATGAAATAGGACACTGGTAATTCAAATATATCAAATGACAGGCAGCTCCACAGTAAGAGCTTGTGAATTGAAAAATATTTTTTACACACACAAGGACTACAAACAGAAACAAGTACAAAACATGAGCTCAACTTAAGCAAATATAACCGGTTCTCCAGAACTCTTTTATTGAAATATGAACAACATCAATGTAAACTTTACCTAGTTAACAAAGCAAACAGTTTAGTCTCTGCGCGCCCTCATTCTATTTAAACTTTTTAATGTCTTTCTCTGAGCTGTTTCATTTGCTGGTATTTTTTAAATGTTAAAAATGTTATTTTAGTAGTATTTATACTGTTATCATTTTTATTAAGATTTTGAATTAGCTTTCATTTTTATTATTCTATTTTATATATTACTATTTAAGTTTATTTTTTATTTCAGTTTTAGTTCAGTATTAGGTTTTACTTTTTTCCAAAGTTTTAGTCCAGTAATGTTAGTGCTTCAGCATAAACGTATTTCAGTTAGTTGCCTAGGCATTTTGTTTAATTAGATAAAAAAAAAATGTTTTTAATAGTTTTAGTTTTATATATAATGTTTTATTTCCCCTATATGATCAATTTAGGGGAAATTAATTTAGGGTGTCTTTTCTAGGAACTTAAAAATAATATTCATAATTTCAATTGGTATATATTAAATCCATTTGTAATTAAAACAAAACAAAAACAGCTGTCTTCGTCATAACAGAGAACAATTACCAAATAGGTTATTATTCATCAGAAACAATACAATTCTTTTTCATTTTGATACATTTTAAAGTTATAGATTCAAAGTTAAAGGTGGCTAATTTGTTGTGTTACTTAACTGTCACACACCATCACACAGATCTACAGGACATGTGATAAATGCCTTCACATAAAACAGAAGAAGATTGTAATAAGTCAGAAGTGGCCATGACGGAAGGCAGCTAAAGGCTCTGACCTGGTGAATGGTGACATAGCTGTGGTTGTTTGAGCAGTGAGACAGACTCTCAGCAGGGTAGGTCGTGCCACTCAGCTCAAACCACAGCCTACGGTACACATACTGCTGCAGCAGAGGGTAGATCATAAACATGGCAAACGCATACAGGCCAACTGCCGGCTCGATCAGAAGCACACGGCCCATCCCACTTCCTGCTCTACACCGGCAAAAATACCAGGAGAGATGCTTGAGAAAACAGTCACTAAACCAATGGAAACCAAAAATAAACAGTAAGAGAGGAATCTAATCATTTATTATGAATATATAATGAAAGTCTCTTGGTTACGGCTATAGATGGATTTGGCGATTCTTACCTGCAAGTTATGATAAGAGAAATCGTTCCATATTTAAAGCATTTTTTCCCCTTCAAATCCACTCAAAAAGTCACAGGGCACGTTGAACAGAAAGACCTGTTTATCCGATGTGATTATTCATTTGGGACTTCAGAGCCTGTAAGACAGAGACTTCCACTCCTCGCGTTTGTTTGTCAAGACTACAAATCCCCAAAGGAACACACACCCTCAGAACACGTATGTGTGTTTAGAAAGAAGGAAGAAGTGGAAACGAGTAAGGAGGAGAGTTGGAATAAGTACAAGAGGTGCAAAATGTATTTGGACAATTAGAATGTCACTGCAGTGGCATTTATTTTAAAGAAATACAGCAAGTGAATTGAAATAACGGAAGAATTCTGTTCTTCAAACACTCTGCTCTCAGAACTTCGGCTAACGTTCTGACAAGGTTCTCTCTGATTCTGAATAAACTTTCTTCCAGTAATGTTACTCGAATGTTCATTCATAGTTATCTGCTCTTAAATAATGTTTTCAAAATGGTAGTACTAAAACATCCATTATACATCGTTCATTGAATGTTTTTTATCCATTCGTCTAATGTAGCCTACTACTTACTAGTTTCAGATGGTTCCGAGAACATTCACAAGAAACATTCTCATAATGCTTGCAATGATGAAATGCAACATTCTATTAATCTTTTCTCTAACGTTCACATAATCAAGAAAAATTAGAACATTCAGAGAACATGGGCGTGTTAGAATGAGCCGTTTTAGGTAGGCGTGGTTGACTCTTAACTTTTATAAAGAATATCTCTTTGGATTTGAGACTTTAGTCTTTGCAACTTTACAGATCTTCTTTATGCACCAAGAGCTTGTAACACTCCAAAGAGAAAGGAAAACTTGAAATCGCATCATATGACCCCTTTAATAACAATTTAATAACTTCATGTGAATGTTAGCAAAGCATACTTAGAACATATTTTTGTTAGCTGGGCTCATTCAGATCTAATGTAATGATATTTAGCCTATAATAGTTGTTGGGGCCATTTTATACAGGTACATTCATTATTATTCACAAATAAGCGAAAAAGCATGTCCTTTTTTAATATTTTAATATTCATCCCCACCCCCCTAGTGAATACAAATGAGTTATATATAAATTCTTTCCATTCCTTAGTATTATATTCTCTATGCTACAGTTACAGTGTGAACCATCACAAGTTGAAAACATACACGGGGAAGGAATGATCCGCCAAGACAAACATGCATCGATTGCTGTGCACTACAACACAATAAATAGCTTACAAGCGACTGTAAATCCAGTAAAAAAAGACATAATAGAAGTCAAATGCTAGTAAATAGACAGATGGACAAATTTCATTCAGTACAATAAGTGACTCCACTACTCCCTGTTTACACTGACTGTGTCAGTATTTTCAGGGGCAAGTTGACATTCAGTAGTTTAGATGTCCACGGGACAAAGAGTCAGTGCTTCTCAGAATGTGATTCTGTTGTTTCATATCATTCATCATAGTCTATGGACTAATGCCATAGTGAAGGTCATCTTGAGGGGCATAGAAAAAAAAAACAATAAGCTCTTACAGGATTTTTAAGTATACAATTAACACATAGTTTCTCCTTTTAGTAAATGTAGATTAGTAACAATTTTGCACTTTGTTATAAACCATAGCAGGTGCAGATTGAGGTTGCTGAGGTTTTTTGTTTAGACATTAATTTAGAACATAAATGTGACCCTGGACCACAAAACCAGTCTTAAGTCGCTTTGGGTATATTTGTAGCAATAGCCAAAAATACATTGTATGGGTCAAAATTATAGATTTTTCTTTTATGCCAAAAAATCATTAGGATATTAAGTAAAGATCATGTTCCATGAAGATATTTTGTACATTTCCAACCGTAAATATATAAAAACTTAATTTTTGATTAGTAATATGCATTGCTAAGAACTTCATTTGGACAACTTTAAAGGCGATTTTCTCAATATTTAGATTTTTTTGCACCCTCAGATTCCAGATTTTCAAATAGTTGTATCTTGACCAAATATTATCCTATCCTAACAAACCATACATCAATGGAAAGCTTATTTATTCAGCTTTCAGTTGATGTATAAATCTCA
>NW_015655597.1:207448-233872 GCF_001515625.1 Sinocyclocheilus rhinocerous | reverse complement strand
AACTTCATTTTTGATTAGTAATATGCATTGCTAAGAACTTCATTTGGATAACTTTAAAGGCGATTTTCTCAATATGTAGATTTTTTTGCACCCTCAGATTCCAGATTTTCAAATAGTTGTAACTCGACCAAATATTGTCCTATCCTAACAAACCATACATCAATGGAAAGCTTATTTATTCAGATGTATAAATCTCAATTTTGTAAAATTGACACTTAAGGCTGGTTTTGTGGTCCAGGGTCACAAATATACAATATGAAAAAAGTAAAACAAAAATAAAATGTAAAATTTAATTCTAGTAAAATCAATCTATTTAAAAAGAGAATTGCTGAAAAAAACCTAAATAAAACTAATAAATAAAATAAGCAAATATAAAAAAAAGATCTATTTATTTTCTTATATCAAACCAGATATTAGAAGCATATTACCTGTTTTTTAGGTGGCTATAATGTAATAACCTTTTAATTTTTGCTACTTTGCACAATAAATGAAGGCACATTCCTGAAACATTTATGTAATTGTTGTAGTGAATCAAAATTATTTAGAATTTTAGACAAGTTACTAATGTAAAATGATCTGCTGTTTAATAAAAATGGTTTTTATTTTTAAAAAGGCGCTTTTAAAATATTAAACTTTTTTTTTTTTAAATTTTTTTAATGGGGTGGTATTGTGCTTGACAAGAAACATCCAGAAAACTCCTTAGCATCTGTTGCCAGAGTAGCAAAAAATAAACAACGACAAATCATTTGTATCACAGTGACAGAAGCAAATTAAATTAATTCAGAATGTAAAGCTACATAATTTAAAAATGCATTAGAATTAGAATAAAAAATACATTTCACAGTAATTAAAAAAATTAAAAAGTAAACAACAGTGTCTCTAATGAAGAAAAACATCTGCAAATACATACTTGCTGTGTGTGTGTGTGTGTGTGGATTTTTTGTAGATTGCTGGTCTTGTATAGCAGATTACTTCTGTGTATGATACCCTGTACAAACACCAACTGATAATACTTTAGAAAAAAATATTATCAGTGAAGAGTTTACAAAAATTCTCATTCATATCAAAAGTGTCAAAGGTTGCCCATTGAAAGATGTATCAATTGTAAAAACACACAAAAAAAGAAAGAAAAAATCCAATCCAAATTTTAAAAAATTCAAAGAATTGGCATCTTTGTTTTGAAATATCAAAACCCACTTTACAAGAGGAATGTGCTATTATTTTTCTTAAAAATAAATAAATCATGTTATACTGAAAAACTGAGAACTGCCTTTAAGACAGAGCAAAATATTTTCCCTGAACTTTACCATACAACAATTAAAGACAGTTACATTCTTTTCTAGTTCACTCATACAGAGAGATCTCTCTCTAGGTTATGCTACACTCTACAGAGGTAATACAAGAGTTAACCAGCATTACAATAAAGATGAAATCCAAACATACATGTAACTGCCATATTGTACCTCCGTAAAACCTTTACACATCTGTAACATACCTACAACACACCTCTGACAGGTGTGGCATGAGGTGGAGTTAATTAAGAAAGTCCTGTCCTATTAGTTATGGGTAAAATATTGTCCTCAAACATTAAAAAAAAAACTCATTAGAGGTGGAAGCTATCATAGAGTATCTACACTAACATGACAACTATCCTAGGATTCACATTAAGAATGGAAGACTTCCATAACATGCACATCAAGTAGCAAAATGTCTATTAAATTACAAAGTATACTAATAAAAGTTACAACTACAATTTACAACAACATTTCCTGTAGTCGGTACCTATACATTTGCTTGATCTCCCTGTTTTATGTCATGCATGAAGTTAGAGCACTTGTTTTGTCAGATAAGTTAGGAAGAACAGGAAGAACAGACTTGATGCTGAAGACTTTTTTGTCTTGTTAACCAAGCAACCGGTAAAATCTGGCACAATGAATCTGTGCCAGCGAAGGTGTCATGTCATGTCAGCAACTGCTCTGTGTATGAAGAAACACTTGTTTGAAAAAGCTGGTTTTGATATTAGCTGGATTAGTCTTTTGGGGGGTCCAGGAAAACATACTGTAACTGCTCATGCACCAGTGGAAGGCATTGCAGTTTGTTAAGACAATGTGAAGAGGCCTTTATACTGCAAAAAGTCATTTCCTAAATCAGTATTTTGTTTAGATAATTTTATCTAAATTTTAAAATATTTTTTTATTATGGTTGAGCAATTCAAAAGCTAGGGTAGATTTTTTTTTTTGAAAGGAAATAACTGTTTTATTCAACAATGATGAATTAAATTGGTGACAGTAAAGACATCCATAATGTAATAAATTTCTGTTTTAAATAAATGGAAAAGAAAAAAAAAACTCAAATAAAATAAAATAAATAAACAATAGCAAATGATTTTGTGCACCAAATCAGAATATCAGAATGATTTCTAAAGGATCATGTGACACTGAAGCCTGAAGTAATGATGCTGAAATATTCAGCGTTACCATCATAGCAATAAAGTTACATTTTAAAATATATTAAAATAGAAAACAGTTATTTTAAACTGTAAAGATATATCATAATAGTACTGTTTCATTGTTTATTTTTATCAAATAAATGCAGCCTCGGTCTGCATAAAAAACATGGGGAAAAGACAGACAGACAGAAAGACAGAAAGATAGCTATATAGCTAGATAGATAGATAGATAGATAGAAAGAAAATAAATAAATAAATACATATATACATAGCCTCAACACAAGTCATAATATCTTTATCTTAAGAATATTGAAATATGTTTACTGTAAGAAAAAATAATTAAGAAAAAGACATTTTGCAGTATATATGCAGGACCGCCGCTATGGTTTCTGGGCCCCCTGAACAGCATAGAGTCGGGCCCCCCCTCGGTAGAAATGTAATTCGGGCCCCCTCTCCCTCGTCGGGCCCTTGGAATTGTCCTTACCTCCCCCCCCCTCCCCGTAACCGTGCTCCTGTATATATGTATTGACTAATTTGAAACATTCTGAATCAAAACTTGTGAGATTTGTAAAATCAGAAGACATATCACATAAAAAAATAAACCAGACCACAAAAAATGCTGGTGCATTTATCTGTTGGAAGAAGGTAGGGCAGAAACCTAAAGTGCTTTTTGTTGTATAAAGTTCTCTTATGTCATTCAGAAGAAACTACAGACATTAGTGTTGGAGCCCAACAGCATGTTTTAGAGTCAAATCTAAAGACGAGCTACTTCTGTGTACACAAAAATGGTCCTGCCTCAATGCACACCCAGCATTGTTGGCAGCACATCATTAGCATTAGCAGTAGCATCATTAGCACTTTCATTCTGATGCTATGCGTTTACGAAGTCCGATCATCTGAGACAAAAAACTTTTTTGCGTCTCAAAGTCAACAAACGGAAGTGACAGAGGCTGTCTGGCAGTTGGGATTGACAAAATCTTAATAAATAAAACTTGACGGTCTGCACACCAAAACGAAGCACTGCTGTCACAACGGACAGTAACAGAAAACGGGCAATGTGGCTGATGCAACTGAGATTCAGTAAAACAGCTCATCTGGGTAAATTGTTGGCGTTTGAGATCCGTGCAGGGGACGAGCGTGCTGCTGGTGAGCCTCTGAGAGTGGGCGTCCCTGGTGCCGGAGACGCCACCTTGTGAGTGGGCGTACAGGGGCCAGGAGAACAGGAGTGTGTGGGGGTCCCTGGACCTGGAGAGTAAGGATAAGGAGGGATATCAGGGCCGGGGAAGAAGGCTCTGTGGATGGGAGAAGAGGAAGGCGACAGATGGGGACTCGTCTGGAGAAGCCAGAGCAGCTCTTCATTGTTGTGGCTCAGCCGTTTCTTCTCGTTGGTCTCCTTCTCCACATACTCCTGAAGGTTTGCGTTCTCCTCAGACAATTGTCTATAAATATAGGATGAAACAATCAGGATTAGTCAAAAGTCTGGCTATGCAAGACCTTAATTCACTCACCCTCAGGTCATCCAAGATGTAAATGAGTTTGTTTGTTCAAGAGAACAGATTTTGAGAAATTTGATATTACACCACTTGCTCATCAATGGATCCTCTGCAGTGAATGGGTGCCGTCAGAATGCAAAAAACATCACAATAATCCACAAGTAATTCATACGACTCCAATCCATCCAATTAACATATTGTGAAGTGGAAAGCAAATTGTTTGTAAGAAACAAATCCATCATTAACACACCCTGTTGTCCACTCACATCAAAATCCTCCGATATATTTGTTTAGAACTGTTTTTCTTGTAAACAGTGCTTGATCTGTGCATATTTCTCTCCTGATTCAGACCAGATTACTTTTTCACTGGAGAAAGTCATATTATGGGTAGAGGACTCATATTTTAGGATTTTGAATGTTTTAATGATGGTTTTGTTTTTTTACAAATGCTTAGTTTTTCCACTTCACAAGATGTTAACTGATTAACTGGAGTCGTGTGGATCAGTTGTGGATTATTGTGATGTGTTTATCAGCTGTTTGGACTCTCATTCTGACGGCACCCATTCACTGCAGAGGATCCACTGGTGAGCAAGTGATCAATTTTCAGTCAATTTACAGCTAATTTGAATTTTTAAGTGAACTACTACTTTAATTCAAATTCTTACCTTGACACGACAAGATGGCGGTCAATGCGGGCCATCAGGTCTTCATTCTGCTGCTGAAGCACCTGGACCCGCTCCTCCAGATACAGGTTCTTTTGGGCCTGCTCGAAGGATCAAGTGAGCACAAAGCTCGACATTAAATTTTTACACAAACTTCCCCTCCCTGAACAACAGGGGACTGTAATGTGTTTTATGTGAAGAAAAAACAATGAGAATTCATAAAAGCTGAAAGGAAAAAGGAGTAAAAAGCAGCTTTAAAATGAATGCTGGTCCTATTTCCAAATCATAAATAATATAACGTTCAAAAGAGCTGAAAGGAAAAAGTAGAAAAAAAAAAAGTTTTAAAGTGCAAACTGATTCAAAATCCAAATCATAAATAATATACTGTAACATAACAACAAAATGGACTTTCTAAACCAAGTACAGAATATATACAATACATACACCATATACAACACTCTTCAAGGACCCCAAGAGGTTTGTCATGCCTGTTTTAGAAATTCATCTCCTTATTTTTATTATTGTGTATATATATATATATATATATATATATATATCTTCTTTATCTTTATATCTTTTTGGATGTGTTTAGGGGTTTGTAAAGTACTTCTGTTCAACTCTAAAATATGTTTTGTTATTTGAGTTAGAGCTTCAGTAAGGAATGTATTGTGGCATGTCATTTTATAATCAAATAAATATTTTATCAAAGAAATGAATGATTATTTAGCATCCTGCCCTATAAATATTTCATTTTATTTTCGTTTTCATTTAACGTTTTTCTTTTGTCGCAGTTTTTCTTTTACTTGCATAATTTTCTTTCTTCTTTCACATTTTCTTTCTTTCAGCCACAATTTTGATTATTTGTTTTTATATTATTTTGATTTTATTATTTTTATATTTATTTTGATGCTTTCTTCTTTTTGCCAGTAGTGTTTTTATTTATTTGCACTGATTTTTTTTTCTGCAGGTGTTCTTCTTTTACCTACACTATTTTACTGCAGCAGGTTTTGTCTTCAGCACAGGTTTATCTTTTTCGCTGTGACAGAGTGGAGGGAGAACTCTGTCCTCTTCTTTACTTTAAACCGCATACAGAAACTTCTCCTGCACAGTGTGTTTATCCTGCACACCTATTCATTTGGAGCTTACCACTTTCTCTAGATGACAGATCTTCTTCTCCTGGTCATGAATTTGCTGGTTCTTCATCTCCAGAACCTCCTTCAGACTCTTCAGGTCCTCCTCAATATGCTGATACGGGGCCAGTGCATCCTGCAAATACATTTACAATACTTACTTTCAGTGTTTGTGTGCCTATATCCCAGTATCCTTTTATTAATGTCTTAAAGAAACATACCACAATCTGTTCATCAGTGCTCTTCCTCAGGGCCTCTTCAAAACGCTTGGCTTTGTCTTTCAGAGTCCGGTTCTGGAAAGTCAGAGTGTCCACCTGGTCCTAAAGGAAATGTCACTGTTACTAATGAATTCCCTTTGGACGAGTAGCTTGATTTAGTAAACAAATCACCTGAAGTGAGAGCCGCAGTTTCTCAAAGTCCTCTTCTAGACTGGCCTTTTGCTGCTCATGGGCTTTCCTTAAGTCTAAGAGAAATTACATGAGAAGGAAAACAGAATTTGAGTTCTTCTCCACATTTCAGTCAGCTGGTTTTTAGTGGTATTACTAACTGGACCCTCACCCCTCATGGTCCTGGCATGCTCCTCCTGCAGTGTTGCCATAGTGATGTTGTGCATGGTCTTCAGGTCTTCAAGGGCGGCCTCATGGTTGGCAGTCAACTCTTCGATCTAAACACAAAACACAGTTAAATATTCATATTCATGCCATCTTAAATTTATTTCCCACCATCCTCGGCCAGACGTTCTGACCTGTTCCTGGTGCTGTGTGTGCAGCTCCTCCACCTCTGACTGGTGCTCTGCTCTGAGATGGTCTCTGTCTGAAGCATGCCGTAATCTCAGGTTCTTCTCTACGGTAGCGAGTTCAGACTCCTGCTGCACCTGTAACTCTCTTAGCTCCCTCTCAAAACACTCCTCCAGCTCTCTCTTCTCTTTCTGAAGACGCTCCCAGCGAGCTGCGTTAAAGGCTGGGCAATATGAGGAACAGAGCAGATAGATTTAAACAAAACCTGCTTTTGTCTTAGTAGTTTATGGGCACACATAAACCTCTTTGAACTCACCCACTTCATGCTGAATCCGACTGAGTTCCTGGGTCAACTCTCTCTCCTTCTCCTCAGCACTTTCATTCTGAAACACACACACACACACACACACACACAAATAGAAATCTGCTTTTACTCAGATCCACTTGTAACAATTAAATATAATATAACTTAAATAAACGTAATAATTTTTTTCTATCAAGGTGGGGATTTTCCATTGAATTCTATATCTATTTCCTAACAAACTGCACCCCAATTTTTTGCATTGCATTTTTTAAATGTTCATTATTTATGAATTACTTATTTCTGAATCATACATATTTATTATCGATATGTATATATGTATAATATTTATTATAATTACGTTTATTTATCTGCCGTTTATTTCTGGCTTCTGAAATGAAAGTGATTTCAGGATACACCATTTTTGTAGGGACATTTGGTCCCAACAATATCAGGGTAAACAACAAATAAAACATTTAGAAATGATGCACAATTACTTCATGGTTTATGTGGTTTTACTAATTAATAATTCAATAATCACAACTATAAATAGTGTACCAATATACCCTCACACAAAAAACTACTTGCTTTTTCAGTGCATACTTGTTTTTGTAGTATCTAGTGTGGACTACGTAGTACTGCATACTACATTTAGTATTATTTTTATGGCCTAAATAACATCAAAATATAAAAACCCAAACAGTGTTGTGTTTGAAACCGACAAACATTATTAACTAAACACATAGACATGTCTGTAAATGTAAGATAACAAGAAAGAAATGATGATGCAATGCTGCAGAAACATTATCACTCTTGTGTGCATTTAACAGTACAGAAGATGTACAGTATACCACCCTGATTATGAAAAGCACTTAGAAACAACACATGCACTATAGAAACTAATAAAATGCGGCTTGCTTCATGTTGGAGTCGGCAGGCGTGGGAGAGGTTACTGACATACCGCTTCTATCTGTAAACCCTTTTACTGTTAAACAGACGAACAGGAGTGCATGTGGAGGAGAGTAATGCAATTAACAATAATGTAGTATATGTGGGCATTAGGCTGGAACATTGAGAATAATGGGTTTTTAGATTTGGATGTATATTTTAAGCCATTGTGTTTCTGGCTCCTCACTGACCTCTTTAAACTTGTCTTGAGTTAGTATGCAGAGGCATTTCAGAAGCAACCGAGCCTCTTTAAGATGAATCTTAAAGCCAGTCATTCACTAATGGACAGCAGGGGGCACTGCTCTTCTAAAAAATTTCTTTATTTACATCATTTATTCATTTAGCAGATGCTTTAATCCAAAGCGAATTACAAATATGGATGGCAACATATGTGATTCATCCTAAGGAGACAGCGATATGCCTGTGATTCTGTGTGCAAACAGTGACTCAATGGTCTGCTCTTGCACACAGTTACCTCATCCTTACATTCATGACATATTAGATAAAGACTGTTATTTGTGTTTCGTTTTTGTTTTTTGTTGTTGAGTGTCCAGTTTCTAGTGGTTGAGATAGACTGGATGTGTCAGTTTAAGGCGGCAGTATTTCAGTAAACAGTAGTGATCACCTAGTGGTTGAGGCTTTGGCATGGTAACACAAACATTTCATGTAGTGGTGACATGTGAAGGCTGTAAAAATCACTGTGCCCTTGAGCAAATTATTTGATCGCAGGGTTTGTACCAGAAGGGATGTCGCTGTAGTTAGTGTACTGTGAATCATGTTGGATAGAACACACTGTATCAGCTGAAAAACCACAAATTTAGAAAACAGCGTCTTTATTGCATTATTAATTCTCAAAAATAATATAATATAGTATAATATAATAATGTTTTTTCTGACTATGAATAATGAAAATAATAAAATATAAAAAAATATTTATTTAATAGTTTTTATGACTTTATTATGATTCTATATGTAACATAGTAATAATAAAGAAATAGTATGTTTGTCAATATTATAATATAATACAATATAATAGCTTTAAGACTTTAATAATAAAATAGTTGTTTTATTTCAAAGTTGTGATGATTTTTTATAGTTCTAAAATGTGTAAAGTAATAATACTGAAAAGGTATGTGTGTCGATATAATAAATATAATATAATATCATGTTTTTATGACTTTGAATAATAAAATATAATAGTTGTTTATTTCATAGTTTTGATGATTTTTTTTATGATTCTAAAATGTGTAAAGTAATAATAATAATAAAGAATGCACATGTGGCCAAACACATTTTTAGCTGACTGTGATCTTTAATAAAATACCTTGAGAGAGAAGTGCTGAGTGCAGACCACAAAGACCTCCAGACTCATGCTGGTTTTCTTTAGCTCTGTCTGAAGAGCCTGTAGTTGCCTGACCTGTTCTTCACAGCGACCCTGCAAGAGCTGCAACTCTTCATGCCTCTC
This sequence comes from Sinocyclocheilus rhinocerous, assembly GCF_001515625.1. Taxonomy (NCBI): domain Eukaryota; kingdom Metazoa; phylum Chordata; class Actinopteri; order Cypriniformes; family Cyprinidae; genus Sinocyclocheilus; species Sinocyclocheilus rhinocerous. The sequence goes on along the minus strand of NW_015655597.1, from coordinate 224,687 downwards.
TACTTTCTCTCGCTCTTTTTCTTTCTTCTGCTCTTCTTCTTTTTTCTTCTCTGGGTCCGGAGAGCTAGTACGAGGCAAAATTTGCATGCTTGAGCCTCGGACCGCCACTGTTGCCTTCTGTTGTCTCTGAAGGACTAAAGAGGGAAAAATGAGAGAAGAAGCACTAAAAAATCAATTTAATTAAACTCATCTCAGAACGGCACTGTGTGAATAAAATGGCCTCCGTAATGCTAAGACACCCCAGGGAGTCCTGTACGCTTAACAACCATGAAATAATTTACATAAAGATTTACCATAATTTCTATACCTAACTGGATTACTTGAATCCTCTATAAGTAAAGCAAAGGGACTATTCAAAGACTAGACTGTTTTCATTGTAATGTAAAATGAGGTATGTGAAAGCTAATGGAACAGTGGCTAAACAAACCATAACAAATCTTATAGTTTAAATAAAATAATGGAAGAAATGTTATGCTATACTTCCAATTCACAATGCATGGATTACAAAGGATGTATTGATTAGTCACACCAAGACAGCTGAAGCCCTCATGGAAGTTACATAAAGACATTATCAATTAATGCTATTTAGATAAATGTATACTTGACAAACTGCTCAAATCTAGCATAAAAGTCAAGCATTTTGTATCAATGAAATGTAAAATCAAGGCGTGATTTATCTTAATGTGCTTCAAGATGAGCAAGCAACCCAAAACACTCATGCTAATGCTAATAGCAGCTAATGTTTTGTTCCAACTGCAGCTGTGTTAGCATTCATTCAATGATGAATTTCATAAACACATTGAGCCAGATGGAATGACAGGATGATTTACAGCTATCATTACTGTAGAAACTAATCTTCAGAAGAAAGACTGAATGTTTCAGAGCTGCTAATTGCTATGACGGAGTCACTGATGTACTCAGTGTTGAGTGTGCAAGCAATTTGCTTGTTAATGGCTAGCAACATTTTTTTTTTCAGTGGCCTTTACTGATGTATTAGGTATTGAATTAACCTCTGTATACATCTTAGCAAGCTATAGCTGTCCTATGTACAGTGGAGACTGCATACTGTATTGGAATGCGGAGATTCACTACCATTTAAAGGTTTGGAGCTTTTTTTAATTCCTTCATTCAGCAAGGACACAAGTGACAGTAAAAACCTTTATAATGTTTTAAATAGATTACCATTTCAAATAAATGCTATTCATCAAAGAATCCTGAAAAAAGGTACAGCATCATGATTTAATTATATTTAATTCATATTCAAATGATTTCTGAAGGATCATGTGAGCTTGAAAATGGAGTAATGATGCTGAAAATTCAGCTTTGCCATCACATGAATAAATTACATTTTTAAATATATCAGAAATATTTTTTTCAATTTATAAAAAATATTTCACAATATTACTGCATTTTGATTAAATAAATGCAGCCTTGTTGAGCATAAGAAACTTTTTTCAAAAACATTAAAAAAATATTTCTGTCCCAAATTTGTAGTAGTGTACAGTATATAGTGAACATCTCCTTAATATCTGACAAAGTCAAAATCAAAGAGCTTTAATCTTAATCAAAACAGTAACCATAAATATGCTCCTGTACTAAACCGACATTCATTTAAATAAATATTTTTTTTACATTATACTGACTCAAGACAATCCAGTCCACCACACACATACACAAACCAACCGCCAGCCTCTTAGAGTGGCTTAAGCTTTAGCCTGAGAATCAGTCTCTATGACAACAAAGAGAAAATCTGCTTTTTCAGGAAGTAAGGTGCATGGGTGAAAATGATGTTAGGAAGTCGATTCCCTGCTCATCAGGAAGACAATGACAGCAAACGGGCAAGATGCACTCGGAAGTCTCCTGGTACTGTGTGTTTACATTTTTCAAGAAACCCAACATTTTCTTTTAATGTCCTTCAGGGGAATTCAAGCTCTATTTAGGGTGTCTGACTCCCTAAAACCCATAATTTGCACCCTAGTACTGTGGCGGTAGATTGGGTGACTGAATACTGAGAATTGCTTCATTTAGTTCAACATGACAGCTGAACTCGACCCTAGTGGCCACACTGATTACATCCTATATGAAGTTCTCTTTCATTGGATCTTTGTGTGTGTGTATGGAGAGAAAAATAAAGAGGGTTACAGTGGAGATATGAGCTTCAGATGAGATTTATCCAACAGTGTGACGTCGTCTAATGGAAGCACTGGGCTCTGTAAAGCAGCAGGGGACAGCAATGAAAGGAAAGCAATATCTTGGGTTGATCTTTGCTCTGGTTGGTTACCTGGAGACTGCGGTTTAGGAGACACTACAGCGAGTCTCTTAGGGGAGGAGAGAGATGAACGGGTGCCGTCAGAACTCTTCTGGAATTCCTTACGGGATGCTATGGATAAAGAAGGACATCGGTACAAGAGTTAATGGCAGTGCTCAGGAGGTTACCTGAATTAAAGATATTCGCTCAGGGAACATATGCACAGGAGTACAAATCCAAGAATGCATTCGCAACAGTAACCACCACCCCCTTTTCCATCTCTTTTTGTATTGCTCTCCTCTTCCATGGAGTCATAATATGGTCTCAGCGGTCCGTGGATCGATTCCGATAAGAGGCAGCCAACCACAAAATAACGCAGCTGCTAGGGTCCATTTGCCACACAGGCTGGACGATATGACTTTCTGAGAGGCTGCAGGCATCCGTGGACCAACACAGTATAAATATATTAAATTAAAATAAATAAATAATTTCCATCTCACAAATGTCAGATCTGTGGTCAGACCAAGACAATATAAAAGAATGGAGAATATTACTAGAAATAACCCTGATGTACATAATAATATAAAATGGACAAATATTACTTTAATAGAACACTGTACATTTAAATGTATTAACTTTACTTGGAAAAAATCTTGTAAAATTATTGCCTCAGAAAAATCAAGTTAAGGTTACTTAGTAAATTCAAATGTTCATAAATTGGTTTCTTAGTAAACTTGAATATAACTAGATTTTTCTGAGGCAATAAGTTTGCAAGATTTTTTTTTCAAGTAACGTTAACATATTAACATATTGACAAAATATAAAGCATATTTATGTATATATGATTTTATTATTGTATATATATATATATATATATATATATATGTGTGTGTGTGTGTGTGTGTGTGTGTAAGGATGCATAATTGATCAAAATTGACAAAGACATTTATAATGTTACAAAAAATTCAAATAAATGCTATTCTTTTGAACTTTTTATTCATCAGTGAATCCTGAAAAAATATCATGGTTTGATCAGTGGCGTTTTATATATATAATTTTATATTAACTTAAAATGTTTTAATTTAATTATGGGTTTTCCCACTTTATGATCACTTAATGTAGTCTGATCTGTTTATTTTTTATTTTCATTTTTTACAGTAATTTGTTGTGTTATGCCATAAAATGTACTTACAGAAGCAACTTTTTTTAACAGACACAATGCAATTATGAATATAGTATATTCTTGTAACAAAATTTTAAATACAATATATTTTTTACAGTCTTCATGATATCACCCAAACACATATGAAGACACAAACGCTGCCTATGGGATTAGAGGAAATGATTGAAGATGCTGCTGGGATTGGAGCTTGTTTCAAATCTCCTATCTCACAACAGAAGGGGGTGCTTATGTTTTTGGGTTTGTTGCTTTTGGCTTACTTTCACCCAACAGAGCGCACACACAAACATCTCATTGCAACCGGGGTCCCATGGCACCTAATTACTGCCAGCTCATTTCAACATGTAGCAGACAGCCATAGACACCCTTCTAGAATCCCAATGGACTCCCGCCCCCCTTGGACCCCACTGCTACCCCACCCCCATGCTGAGACAGCACCTACGGCATCAGAGACACCGGTGCATCATGGGTGGGTGCATGTGAAGATGTTTGACTCAAGTATGGCAGTGTAAATCCAGTGTTTTCTAAATTCTGCTTCCTTAGATCCATATGAGTAATGCGACAACTGGACAGGGTCTCTGAACTGTTTTTAAGCAGCAGGGTCTCATGAATTTTGTCATCGCTCACTACCTAGACAGCATGCTAACAGTAGATCGGTAGTCCATGATGGGCCAGCTGCCCCTGGCAGCCGTTTTGTGCCTCCAGGGTGCTGGAGATTTTGTCAGGATGACAAAGAGGGAAGCAGCAGGCAGAGATATAGACTCTCAGAGCTGTGGTTAAGGATCAGCAAATGTGGCATTGAAAATGGGACAGAACTGATAACAACACTAAAGAGGGCGACAGGTTAAAAAAAAAGAGAAGGATGAGGAGGAAAAAAGACAAACAGGGCATTTTAATAGCCTCATTATCCTTTAGGCAGGAGGAAAATGATTGGTTAAATGGGCACAGGCGAGCTCTGATTGGACAAGGCTCTTCTGTAATGTCACCAACATGCACAATGGTTCATCACATGCTTTAATCGGATGATTGCTTCTTAATGATCAGTCTAATTGAGCTGAGATAAATAAGTGATTGTAAGCAAGTGTATGAAATTCAGCTAGTATGCAATGTAATGAGTATTTACTACAAGTATGCTCTAAACAAGATTCATTCCACCAGGATGCAGCTAGAGTGATCTTTAACCAGTACTACAACAATCATGTGTTTAAACAAGAATGCACTACAAAAGGTTTGCACTACTAGACTAGAAGTATTTTTTTCCAACCAGTATGCATTACACAAATATGTAGCTAGCATACACTATAAGAATGAACTACTGTAGTTTACATTACATATGTCTCTCCAGTAAGTATGCACTATAATAAGTATGCAATTGTGCACTATAAAACATATGGACTTCAGCTAGTATGTGATTCAATAAGAATGCACTATGAGCATGAAATTCAACTAGTATGCACTACAAGATGTATGCTTCAAACAAAAATAATTTCATTAAAAATCAATACAACTAAAGTAATCTTCAAGCAGTACTACAACAATCATGTTTAAACAAGTATGCACTACAAGAGGTATGCACTACCAGAAGTATTCATTTAAACTAGTATGCATCATATGCACTTCAGCTAGTATAAAAATGGTCTTTAAATTGTTTGCAATAACTGGCACCCCGCTAAGTATATACTTAAACTAATATGCACTACAATACGTATGCACTTAAACTAGTATGCACTACAAAAACCATGTGCTTCAAAAAGTGTCCACTTTTGTAAGAATGCAGTACAAGTTTGAAATTTGTCCGGTATGTACATCTATGAGTATGCAGTACAAGACATATGCTCTAAGTGTGCACAGCACACAAAGTAGACAAGCCTCTTTCCCTGTGCTGGTCTTAAGATGAATAAGTCTGGATGGCCTGAGGAAGGGTGTTTCTTCTCAAGGCAAAGTCTACATTTCAGTCTTGACTAAACATAGGCCGGCGACGTCCCCTCAACAGGAATGTGCCATTATTCACACATACAGAGGAGATTAATGACTCTGTAGAGGACATGGACAGGGAGGTAGTGCTGTTTACTTATGCCTGACAAGTACGCTCTCAGCTGTGTGCCGGTGCATCAGTGGAGGTCTGCCTTCAAACTGGAGCTGCTGTCTGAGAATTCCTCAAGACATTTGACAGGTCACTTCTGGCACTACAGAAAGCATGCAACCTCTGTATTTTGGTACGCCAACTGAAATAAATTCAACCTGAATTATGAAGAAACAAGCAAAGAAAACTGTAGTGCACACTTATTGGAGAGCAACTTGTTGTAATGTAAACTTTCTGAGGTCTACACAGTGTTTATTAGCTAAAGTACATAGCTGTGTAATGCACACTAGTTGAAAGGAATACCTCTAATAGTGGATACCCCTTGTAGTGCATACTTGTTTAAACACATGCTTGTTGTAGTACTGGTTGAAGATCACTCTAATTGTAGTGCATTCTGTTGGAATGAATCATGTTTAGAGCATACAGTACTTCTTGTCATGCATACTAATTGAAAAACAAACTAGCAGAATTTCACACCCATTAGTGCATTCTTAATAAAGCACATACTTTTTGTAGTGCATAGTAGAACAAGTGCATACTTATCAGAAAGCAATGTGTCGTTTGAATCTATCTGAAATCATTAATACAGTGTACACTAGCTAAAGTACATATTTGTGTAATGCATGCTTGTTGAAACATACTTCTAGTAGTGCATACCTCTTGTAGCTCATACTTGTTTAAACGTGTTTGTAGTACTAAAGATCACTTTAGTTGTAGTGCATACATCTTGTGGTGCATATTCACTAAAATGCATACTAGCTGAATTTTTATACTCAATATAATGCATACTAGCATACTAAGTATATATGTGTTATAGTGTACACTTACTGAAACAAACTTTATGCAGTGCATACTAGCTGAAGTGCATATTTATCGGAGGGCAACCTGTAATATAAACTATTTGAAGTCCATTCTTATTGTGTACACTTGCTGAAGTACATATTTGCGTAATGCATACTAGCTGAAACAAATACTTGTAGTATAGCAAACCCCTTGAAACACAAGCTTCTTGTAGTACTGGTTGAAGATCAAATTGTATTCTAATGCAATTAGTTTTGCTTAGAGCACACTTCATGTAGTACATACTCATTGAAGTGCATACTGGCTGAAAATATGAAGGTTTGGTCCACTTACCCACAGGGGAGCTTCGAGGAGGGGGCAGCAGGGAGCGGCGTGTGGGTGCAGGAGTGTTGGGGGGTTGAGGGGTGCTGTGACACAGTGCTCTGGATCCATCTCCAGGAGGCGACGTGGCGACACGGTGAAGCGGTGGTTCATTATTTACACTGTTGGGACCTGAAAATTACCCAAAAAAAGAGCCAAACTTCACACCCAGCACATCCACACAAATCAATGTTAGTTTGCTTTGAAAATCTCTGAATGTATCCTTTTATGCTTGTCAGTTCAATTGCATATAATTCATTGTGCATCACACAGTAGTCTAGACACTGAATACTACAAAAAATTCAAATAAATGCTATTCTTTTGAACTTTTTATTCATCAGTGAATCCTGAAAAAATATCATGGTTTGATCAGTGGCGTTTTATATATATAATTTTATATTAACTTAAAATGTTTTAATTTAATTATGGGTTTTCCCACTTTATGATCACTTAATGTAGTCTGATCTGTTTATTTTTTATTTTCATTTTTTACAGTAATTTGTTGTGTTATGCCATAAAATGTACTTACAGAAGCAACTTTTTTTAACAGACACAATGCAATTATGAATATAGTATATTCTTGTAACAAAATTTTAAATACAATATATTTTTTACAGTCTTCATGATATCACCCAAACACATATGAAGACACAAACGCTGCCTATGGGATTAGAGGAAATGATTGAAGATGCTGCTGGGATTGGAGCTTGTTTCAAATCTCCTATCTCACAACAGAAGGGGGTGCTTATGTTTTTGGGTTTGTTGCTTTTGGCTTACTTTCACCCAACAGAGCGCACACACAAACATCTCATTGCAACCGGGGTCCCATGGCACCTAATTACTGCCAGCTCATTTCAACATGTAGCAGACAGCCATAGACACCCTTCTAGAATCCCAATGGACTCCCGCCCCCCTTGGACCCCACTGCTACCCCACCCCCATGCTGAGACAGCACCTACGGCATCAGAGACACCGGTGCATCATGGGTGGGTGCATGTGAAGATGTTTGACTCAAGTATGGCAGTGTAAATCCAGTGTTTTCTAAATTCTGCTTCCTTAGATCCATATGAGTAATGCGACAACTGGACAGGGTCTCTGAACTGTTTTTAAGCAGCAGGGTCTCATGAATTTTGTCATCGCTCACTACCTAGACAGCATGCTAACAGTAGATCGGTAGTCCATGATGGGCCAGCTGCCCCTGGCAGCCGTTTTGTGCCTCCAGGGTGCTGGAGATTTTGTCAGGATGACAAAGAGGGAAGCAGCAGGCAGAGATATAGACTCTCAGAGCTGTGGTTAAGGATCAGCAAATGTGGCATTGAAAATGGGACAGAACTGATAACAACACTAAAGAGGGCGACAGGTTAAAAAAAAAGAGAAGGATGAGGAGGAAAAAAGACAAACAGGGCATTTTAATAGCCTCATTATCCTTTAGGCAGGAGGAAAATGATTGGTTAAATGGGCACAGGCGAGCTCTGATTGGACAAGGCTCTTCTGTAATGTCACCAACATGCACAATGGTTCATCACATGCTTTAATCGGATGATTGCTTCTTAATGATCAGTCTAATTGAGCTGAGATAAATAAGTGATTGTAAGCAAGTGTATGAAATTCAGCTAGTATGCAATGTAATGAGTATTTACTACAAGTATGCTCTAAACAAGATTCATTCCACCAGGATGCAGCTAGAGTGATCTTTAACCAGTACTACAACAATCATGTGTTTAAACAAGAATGCACTACAAAAGGTTTGCACTACTAGACTAGAAGTATTTTTTTCCAACCAGTATGCATTACACAAATATGTAGCTAGCATACACTATAAGAATGAACTACTGTAGTTTACATTACATATGTCTCTCCAGTAAGTATGCACTATAATAAGTATGCAATTGTGCACTATAAAACATATGGACTTCAGCTAGTATGTGATTCAATAAGAATGCACTATGAGCATGAAATTCAACTAGTATGCACTACAAGATGTATGCTTCAAACAAAAATAATTTCATTAAAAATCAATACAACTAAAGTAATCTTCAAGCAGTACTACAACAATCATGTTTAAACAAGTATGCACTACAAGAGGTATGCACTACCAGAAGTATTCATTTAAACTAGTATGCATCATATGCACTTCAGCTAGTATAAAAATGGTCTTTAAATTGTTTGCAATAACTGGCACCCCGCTAAGTATATACTTAAACTAATATGCACTACAATACGTATGCACTTAAACTAGTATGCACTACAAAAACCATGTGCTTCAAAAAGTGTCCACTTTTGTAAGAATGCAGTACAAGTTTGAAATTTGTCCGGTATGTACATCTATGAGTATGCAGTACAAGACATATGCTCTAAGTGTGCACAGCACACAAAGTAGACAAGCCTCTTTCCCTGTGCTGGTCTTAAGATGAATAAGTCTGGATGGCCTGAGGAAGGGTGTTTCTTCTCAAGGCAAAGTCTACATTTCAGTCTTGACTAAACATAGGCCGGCGACGTCCCCTCAACAGGAATGTGCCATTATTCACACATACAGAGGAGATTAATGACTCTGTAGAGGACATGGACAGGGAGGTAGTGCTGTTTACTTATGCCTGACAAGTACACTCTCAGCTGTGTGCCGGTGCATCAGTGGAGGTCTGCCTTCAAACTGGAGCTGCTGTCTGAGAATTCCTCAAGACATTTGACAGGTCACTTCTGGCACTACAGAAAGCATGCAACCTCTGTATTTTGGTACGCCAACTGAAATAAATTCAACCTGAATTATGAAGAAACAAGCAAAGAAAACTGTAGTGCACACTTATTGGAGAGCAACTTGTTGTAATGTAAACTTTCTGAGGTCTACACAGTGTTTATTAGCTAAAGTACATAGCTGTGTAATGCACACTAGTTGAAAGGAATACCTCTAATAGTGGATACCCCTTGTAGTGCATACTTGTTTAAACACATGCTTGTTGTAGTACTGGTTGAAGATCACTCTAATTGTAGTGCATTCTGTTGGAATGAATCATGTTTAGAGCATACAGTACTTCTTGTCATGCATACTAATTGAAAAACAAACTAGCAGAATTTCACACCCATTAGTGCATTCTTAATAAAGCACATACTTTTTGTAGTGCATAGTAGAACAAGTGCATACTTATCAGAAAGCAATGTGTCGTTTGAATCTATCTGAAATCATTAATACAGTGTACACTAGCTAAAGTACATATTTGTGTAATGCATGCTTGTTGAAACATACTTCTAGTAGTGCATACCTCTTGTAGCTCATACTTGTTTAAACGTGTTTGTAGTACTAAAGATCACTTTAGTTGTAGTGCATACATCTTGTGGTGCATATTCACTAAAATGCATACTAGCTGAATTTTTATACTCAATATAATGCATACTAGCATACTAAGTATATATGTGTTATAGTGTACACTTACTGAAACAAACTTTATGCAGTGCATACTAGCTGAAGTGCATATTTATCGGAGGGCAACCTGTAATATAAACTATTTGAAGTCCATTCTTATTGTGTACACTTGCTGAAGTACATATTTGCGTAATGCATACTAGCTGAAACAAATACTTGTAGTATAGCAAACCCCTTGAAACACAAGCTTCTTGTAGTACTGGTTGAAGATCAAATTGTATTCTAATGCAATTAGTTTTGCTTAGAGCACACTTCATGTAGTACATACTCATTGAAGTGCATACTGGCTGAAAATATGAAGGTTTGGTCCACTTACCCACAGGGGAGCTTCGAGGAGGGGGCAGCAGGGAGCGGCGTGTGGGTGCAGGAGTGTTGGGGGGTTGAGGGGTGCTGTGACACAGTGCTCTGGATCCATCTCCAGGAGGCGACGTGGCGACACGGTGAAGCGGTGGTTCATTATTTACACTGTTGGGACCTGAAAATTACCCAAAAAAAGAGCCAAACTTCACACCCAGCACATCCACACAAATCAATGTTAGTTTGCTTTGAAAATCTCTGAATGTATCCTTTTATGCTTGTCAGTTCAATTGCATATAATTCATTGTGCATCACACAGTAGTCTAGACACTGAATACTGCGGGCCATTGTCTAGTTCCCTGATTTACTGTGAATGCTTAATCAGACTGTGCTCATCTCACTTGGTTTCTATCTGAGCACATTATTCATCATCTTTGGTGGATGAGAATTCATCTTACTGCTCATTAACCCCACAACTGAACCCAGACCAGCCGTTCATCCCACTCTATGCTTGATCAATAACCGCAGCCCGGCTCAATAAGACCAAACACTGCAATAAAACGAGAGTGCTTGCCACGTAAAAGAAAAAACTCAAGACATATCATCTATTCAATGAGCCATAACCGATTTCACAAATCACACAGGTACTTTTATATAACTGGTCCTTTGAAAGACACTTTCCTCTCTACTTTAGCTTACTTTCAGACTGTAAGGCGACACCATTCTCGGGAGCCTGTATAGAACGCTGCTCTGCCGCTGTTATCGCTCTGATTTATGAAGTGCTGAGAGAGGATTCCACGAACAGAAAAGAGCAGACAGATGCAGAAATGCTGACAGTACACTGTCATAAGTGCTTTTAAATACCATATTTTATAACTTCCATGTAATCTGAGGAGACATTTAGAGAGAGCAGCCGACAACTGCCATTAATTCAAAGAGATTTTGTTAGCATGAAATATATAGCCTTTCCAAGGGCATTAAACAACAGAATCACTTATTCTCATTTATGGTAAGACTATACTGCAGTAAATGCAGTTTGAGAGTGATCTGATAAGGGTAAAGATCTGGGACGAAGTTTTGGCTGCAGAGACGGAGCTTCGGAAACAGTAGGAAGTGCCACACAGCCCTCCAACTCTCGCAGCAGGAGATGTTAAGGTGCAGAGCAGCCGAGAGATGCGTTTGATTGGCTGCTGGGAAATAAACCTCGCTGCTCATTGGTGGATTCTCTCTCAAATCTCTGTGAGAACCAGTTAACTGCCTGCATTGTGTGGAACTGGGTTAGTAGCACAGAGACTCAATCCTTAAGATTTTTTCCAGTTTCATCAGCGCTCCGGATTTACATAATCACCCAAATGATGGGAGCATTATACTTGTGTGGGATGGATCACATTGAGCACCTAAAATATCTGCAGTTAAAAGTCTGGAAAGCGTCACATTTTGTATGCATCACTTTTCAGGAACAAGGTACAAACTTTGGTTTTAAATTTAGTAATAAAAATTAATTAATTAATTAAAATAAATACAAAAAATTATTTAAAAACTTTAAAATATATTTATTTAATTTATCATATATTTTCCTTTTCCACAAATGGACAGAAAAGTTTGCAACTCTATTACAAAATTTGGAAAAATTGTGATTTTGTTGTTTTCCAGAACATTAAATAAATATCACATTTAAATAAAATAACATTGCTCACATAAATAAAAAAATAAAAAAAAATAAAAAATAAATAAATAACAGATTGCAAGATGTAGCCTAAATTAATAGTTTATATGTCCTATAAATTACATTTCTATAAAATAAAATAAATAAAATTCTCTCAATAACTTTGGTAACACAATTTCTGAGTTTGATGAATGCAATCAACAGTCAACAGTAACAGTAAAAAAAGTTTGTTTGAATACAGAAATATATTTTCTGAATGTTTAAAATTTTATCTGTGACAAAAATAACTGGCAGTGCATTGTAGAGACACAGCATTACAGGATTTACATTCTGATTTATGACGCTAAGGGATTTAGCTTCTGTCTCTCTCTCTAGTTCATTGAACATTTCCATTCACATATGCAAAAGACTTTTTGTATACTGAACCCAACTATTATCTGCAGGTGTGTTTATATCATTATGATTTTCCAGTGTTGACTAATATGTTTTTAATTAAGGGAAATCTCGAATGAATTTGATTTAAATGTTTGTTTAGTTTAGCAAAAATAATTGGCCAGTAAACACTGTATGGTCTAAGATCACATTAGTCTTTCTTAAAAAAAGAAAAATAATCTTCATAAAATAAAATGCCACACATACACACACATGCAGATTTAAGGTTCTGGAAATACAGTGAAGCAATTCACACATGCTGAATTTAAAATGCTGACATTTTGATCATAATGAAGACAAATTCTCAGCCAACATGAGTAATAAAAATATACAATTCAGTTTGAGCGGAATCATTTATCATACAATGCACCAGAAGGGAATGCAAAAATATTAGAAGACTAATTTAATGCAGTGCTGATGTGGATAAAATTCAGCTTGTGAAGCAGGCAGAACCAAACAATCAGCACTTCTTCTCTGGTCTCATGGCCAGTTGAGACATATATAATGCGACAGAACAAAAAAAGAAAGCAAAGTATTTTAGAAGAGATAGAGGAAAACATTATGTCGGTAAGGAGGAGAAGATAGGAATGTGCCCCACGTTGGGCGTCACTATTAGAGAAATAAATGATGGGCTAGGGAAGAGATAAAAGAAGGGCTAGTTGGTTAGATCACCGCTGACAAGACCACTAGAGAGAAAAGGAGAGAGAGAGACAGAAATAGAAGTGAAAATAGAAAGGAAAGGGATGCAAACAGATTGAAAATATCTGGGAAAAAGGAGCTCACCTTAAGGATAAGGAATGGCATGGCTTATAAAAGGACAGAGGAAATGTGATGGGAGCAGATGCTATTCCAGAACAGAAGGTTATTTCCCATCTAGTAACATTTAGACGGCACAGAGAGAGAATCACAATGAAAAATCATGCCTGGTGAACACAGCAGTGACCCATTAAGAGATGGCGCTTGCAATGCATTATTAAGCACAGAGCATCAGAGGAGCTCCTGAGGATGTCAATAAGTAAACATTATGCAAATCCAGCCCCTCCACTCACAGCCACATGTCAGGATGGGTGCCATTTCAGTACTAATACCATAAGGACCTGAGAAATACTGACTCACTGCTCAGCACTGCTTGCAGGAAGTGGACAGATGGGTCAAAATAAACAACAAAAGTAATATTTTAGCTAGTGTGCACTAAAACGTTCAGACATTATGCGATGTGCACTAGGTAGTGTACTACACCTACAGCAGAGTACTAGCACAAAAAGTAGTGTGCAATAGGACATTAGGTAGTGTGCACTGTACAAAGTATTGTGCACAAAAACTTGCATATTAAGTTGTGTGCTTTACATAGCACAGCACTAGTACAAAAGTAGTGTGCAGCAGGACATTAGGTAGTGTGCACTAGGTAGTATAATAGAGTACGAAATCACAAAGTGGCGTGCAGTAAACAATATCATGCTAACTGTGCACTAGATAGTGTGGTACAAAACAAGTACATTAAAATACTAGTTTTGTAGTAAAGTACTAAAGTAAGTACTGTGTACGAAAACTAGCATATTATGCACCTACAGTATGCTCTACATAGTACAGTATTAATATACAAAATGTAGTGTGCACTAGGTAGTGTAGTGTTCACAAAGTTGTTTGCATTAAAAAAGTACCATTATGTAGTGTGTGCACTAGATAGTGTACTACACGTACTAGTACACTGGGTAGTGTGCACAATTACATACTGTGCTGTACTGTAGTACGGTGTGATTGCACAACAGTATTGTTCACTACAAAACACAAGCATATTAGGTAGTGTGCTCTACGTAATACAGCATTAATACACAAAATGTAGTGTGCACTAGGTAGCATAGTGTTCACAAGGCAATACAAGATAATGTTATGTGCACTAAGTAGTGTAGTATGGTGTGAGTGCACAAAGTATTGTGCACTAAAACACAGGCATATTAGGTAGTGTGCTCTATGTAGTAGAGTACTAGTTCAAAAGTAGCATGCAGTAGGATTTCAGGTAGTGTGTACTAGGTAGTGCAGTACTAAATCACAAAGTGGTGTGTACTAATATGCTAATATGCCACATTAAGTAGTGTGCACTAGAAAGTGTAGTACAAAACTATCACACATGGTAGTGTGCACTTAAGCATTAGGGCACAATGTAATGTGCACTAGGCAGTGTGTTCTATATAGTACAGTACTAGTAAGAAAAAGTAGTGTGTAATTCAACATTAGGTAGTGTGTATGATGTAGCATAGTACAAAATCACAAAGTGTCGATAAAATAATATCATAGGAAGCGTGATCTAGATGTTGAGTAGTACAAAACTAGTACACTGGGTAGTTGGCACAAAAATACAGGGACAAGAGCATTCAACCTTTTTCAGGCCAAAAAAGTAGATCAAACCATAACTGGTCGACGCTCTGTATTTCAATCATAGATCCAACAAAGGTTGCAAAGACTATCTGATTAGGTAGTGTGCACTACTAATAGTGTGCACTATTGTTTGTGGGTTTTCTTTCTTTATTTAAGCACTGACATACTCTGAGAAGATACTTTTTACATATCAAGTTGACCACGATAGAGACTATTGAAGGTTCATGTTTTTTAACTAAGAAATAAAGACTGGAATAGCAGAAGATACAGCACTAAACAGGCCTGGCAGCGCTCTGAGAAACACACTCTCTCTTGCTCTCTCTCTGGGAGACTTAAGAGGGTTAACAGAAACGGAAGCTTGCTGAAACAGAGAACTGGAGATGGCTTGGGATTTTGAGGAAGAAAAGCCTGGTCTGACTCTTCATCCACAGAAAAAAATCCCATAAAAGCTTTCAGGGAAATAGACAGAATGGGATTAAGACGTGAGGTAATCAGAACAACATTATCAGGCTCCTATGATGCTAGCAAAGAGGAGCGAGCAGGTAAGTGCTAATGTGGGCAGGCATACTGCCATTCAAAATCATCACCGTGTCATATTAATATTTAAGAGTAATACTTAGCAGCTATTTCTAGGCCACATACATCAGAATCTGACCTATCTGAGCTTTACATGGCACAGCTGCATAATGTGAAGGCAAGAGGATACAGACAGCCCGTATGGGTAAAAACAGAGAAAAAGTTAATTAGCATCTCTCCGCTCAGCGGTTTGGGGAGTGTGTGAGTCAGCAGTACCCAGAGCACAGACTGCCCAACGTGAAATCGTTAAGTCAGAGAGATGCGGGATTTAGAAGCACACTCACTATACATACCGATGAGACAAAGACGCAACAAACCTGTAGTGAAACAGTGTATACTTCAGTGTGTGAGAATGTTCCTGTGTGTGTAAGTGTGCATGTTTGCTGTGGTATGTTTGTGTGAGGAAACATCTGTTCTCAGCAGTGTGCATGAGTCAGAGATGGGCTGGAGCGATGGCATCTGTGCTCTCACACCTCCCCCCTCTTCAGCTCTCCTCACTTCCTACCCTCACTCCCTTTCCTCACTTCCAACTCTTTTTCTGTTCTTCCATGTGTTTTCCTTTCAGACTACACTGTGTAGTGCACACAAGTTAGTGTGTACTACAAAGTGGCACAATAGGTAGGGAACTGGAATTGTGTTTTAATTGCAAACTGTGTAGTATTAAATTATGAGACATGCATTATGCTTGTCCAAAATAATATGCGAGACTAAATAACACAATGTACAATACATTAAAATTCTATGCAAATGGTGCTTGGATAATTTACTTTTATATATTTTTTTTCTAAAGTTTGTTCTAATCTCTAATATTGACTCACTACCAGTGTTGCTTTCTATAATCCAAATAAAGCTAAAATAAAATAAAATAAAATAAAATATAAATATTAGATAAAAAACTTGGAAATGTTGCCTTTGCAACTAACTGAAACAAATGAGTTTAAGGTCAAGTATTAAACTTACTGAAAATAAAATCAAAAATTAATTATTTAAAGCTATATAGACATATTTAATAAAAAAAACTAATAAAAATAACAAAACAGAAAAAATTACTAAAACTTGAAAATATACAAATAAAATCTAACTTAAAATATGAATAAATACTGTAAATAATACTAAAATAACTGTAATATTATTTTATCTTTGAGATAATATTATAGTTCTTATTAACATTTTGAATTACTTTTTATTTTTTTATTTTTTAATTAAATTTTAGTTATTTAATTTTAGTTTTAGTTTTTAATGTTACCTTGGCAACTAGCTGAAATAAAATAAGTTTAAGCTTTTTCTTTTTAAATTTTATTTAACATTTATTTGAAGTAACAAAATGTTTTTATAGTTCTAGTTTTACTGTAATAATTGTAATAACTCTGGATAGTAGGAGTATGCAAATTGAGATGGAGCCAATATTATGTAGTGTGCAAATGGTAACATGCACTACAAAATTAGCATAGGTACATGTAGCGCTCTACAGAATTATTAAAATTCATACTCTACCTCAAAACTGGAATACCAGGTAGTGTCCTATCAATTAATATACACAATATATTGTAGTGTGTATTACAAAACTATTGTACTAGGTAGTAGTTCACCTGGTAGAGAAGTTCAGCTGTGGGTGACTAGGTAGTGTGTATTACAAACCAATCCAAGCACACTACTGTACAGTAGGTAACACTAGACATTCCACTATAACTGGGTCGGGCTTCACTTCAATACTGATAAATGGTTCAGGTCATACTTAGAAGGGAGAGGTTATTATGTGAGTATAGGAGAGCATAAGTCTAAGTGGACGTCCATGACATGCG
>NW_015655597.1:201590-206843 GCF_001515625.1 Sinocyclocheilus rhinocerous | reverse complement strand
TTTTTTATTGTTGTGATTATTTTTTTTCTTTTCTTTTATGTAAAGCACTTTGAATTACCATTGTGTATGAAATGTGCTATACAAATAAACTTGCCTTGCCTTGCCTTGCCTATAAAAGCAGGTATATTCACTTCAATACTGATATTCTACCTCTCATTTCTCCTCACTCTTTTGTCAACTGCTGTGTAAGTCGTGCAAGTTTCCGAGTGCAGAACACAATGCTGATCTCAAACAATATTCACACGTTCACCTCAGAGATTGTTCTCAGATTAATACCTGTCCAGGTGGGAGCTGGATGTTTCATAACTCACCTTGAGTACACATGCACTTGTATAAGATGGAACTGTGGACACATTCAGACTAGGGCTGCACGATAAATCGAAATGGAATCGAAATTCACGATTCGACAGAAGCTGCGATTGTCATGCGTATCTTTCAGTGAAGCATGGTTCTGTGATCAGCAGTAAATCTCCATCCATAGGCCAGAGGGCGCTCTCGCGCTGAAACTCCAAATACGCCACGCAGAAGAAACCCAGGAAATGCCTATAGCGGTAGCTGGATAAACAGAAGATTTAACTGCTTTTATTGATTCAACGTGACTAATAAACACACGATTATGACAATATATGGTTTATTTGAGTTATTATTATTATTATTTTTATTATAATTATTATAATTTTCATAAAAATAATGTATATTTAAAATCTTTAAAAATTTATATCACTGCTTAGAATACTATGAAATATGTTGCGTGCCTTATTCTGTGGAAGAAGCCACATCATCTCACAGAAGGATTTATTTCAAACACTCGACTGACATTATGAAGTGAGTTTGGAGTAAAAATATGTTATTAAATGTGGTATTTTCACATGCTTTCAGATGGAGCAGCATTTACTACACAGAGCCGTAGCTCACTGAGAAGCTATGCAAACAGCTGTCATTATCGCAAACGATTCCTTCGATTTCATAATCGCGCAATAAAATCGTCTGCGATTTTATTGCGTAACTTGTCAGTGAACTACGGCTCTGTGTAGTAAATGCTGCTCCATCTGAAAGCACGTGATGACGATTTACTGCTGATTACAGAACCGGCATTACTAACAAAATGCGCATGACAATCGCATTCGATTAATCGTGCAGCCCTAATTCAGACCTTCGGAAATATCCTGCTTAAACCAGCCCAAGATTGTTTGCTGGTCTTAGCTGATGTATGCTGGTCTCCGAGCCTGGTCAAGGTGGTCCAGCTGAAAAGTGCTAAAAACTCTAAAACAGACCAGAAAACGGTCTTAGGCTGGTTTAAGATGTTTCTTTAGACCGAACATGAGATCTGTATCAAGGTCAAAGTTCTCTCTTGGAAATATGACGAAAAAGTGGCAGTTAATTAGTTACGAACCAAGCATCACTATTCAAAGTTGCACATACCGTATAGCACAGTAGAAAAGACCCCGAACCCTTTCTATGGACAAAAGGGTGGTCTACAAAATCAATATCGTTACAGAAAGAATCTTCGACGTTCAGACACAAATAAACCACATCAAAGAAAGATGAGATCACACAAATGAAAATCAATAAAAGCAGCATCACCTTGAATATAAAGAAACTCTGTCTGGGTCTTTGTTAAGGTCAGACGATGCTGGGTTTCTCAGAAACTCACAGTCAGAAGTCAACAGCTTCAAACGGAGTGTTGCCTTTCAGCGCAGTGGCTAATATAAGCCTGCTAGTAGCCATTCACTATACTGATACAAAGAGGACAGAGTCAGACAGAGACAAATGATAGACAAAAAGAGATAAATGTGTATAATTATCAATTAATTGTTGTTTTATTTCTGGTTCTATAGCAAAGTCCATTTACTATTTACTGTAACAGCTATCGCCGTTAGATATAATTGTTCACTTCTTCTTAATGGAATACTTTACCGAAAAATTATTATTATTATTATTTTTAATAACCTACACATCTAAAATCCTAAGACTTTCTTTTTTTCTGTGGAATGCAATAGGAAATGCAGCTCTTTTCCATACAATGAAAGTGAATGGGGACTGATGCGGTCAAACATTAAAATGGTCAGTTCTGACTTGTGAACTGTATTCCAAGTTTTCTGAAGCTTTACGATATAGCTTTACATGAGGAACAGAGAATTAAAATATTCTCTCTGCTACATTGTGTTGTTATTGTTAACTAAACTATTAAAAATTTTTTTTTTTGAAAATTAGAAATAAAGCTGAAATAAAATGTTAACAATAATTATAATAATTTTATATAATTCTAATAAACATTAGATAAAAAAAAATTAACGAAAATTTTAAATTTTGCCTTGGCTACTAACTAAAATAAGTTATAGTAATAACACTAAAACTAAGACAGAAAAAACTTTATTAAGGCTATATATATATATATATATATAGCTTTAAGAAAGTTTTTTTTTCTGTCTTAGTTTTAGTGTTTATATATATATATCCATTTCTGTTTATTTCGTCCTTACAAACAACTTTTCACAAAAAATAAATAAATGAACATAATTTCCGAAAAAGGTGTAGGCAGAAGCCTTGCTTATTATATATATATATATATATATATATATTGACAAAGGCATATAACAAAATTACCAAACCTTAAACTAAAATTAAAATGAACAGAGAAAAAACCCCTGAAAATATTAATATAAAAGTTAATTCAAAATATTAATAAAACTATAAAAGGTACTTTTTTTAGAGCTCCCCGTCTCCATTCATTTTCATTTTATGGAAAAGAGCTGCGTTAACATTTCACCTAATATCTATTATTGTTCTCCATGTGAGAAATTAACTCATACAGGTTTGGAATGACATAAAAGTTATTAAATGTGATTAAATAAGTGATCTTAAACTATTCCTTTAAGAGTTTCCTCCGATATTTCAGACAACATCAAGCCATGACATGAGACTAACAAAGGCCATGTGACAGATCTCATCTCTTAAAACAAAACCAATTACTGTGCTGCCTCTACATGAGGATGAAAATGAGAGCCAAATATTGACTTGCCGCTCTACCTATCCAGCAGCTCAAACACTAATGACAGCTTAATAAATCCAGTAGCATTTTCCGCCATCATTCACGCTCTCCAATTCAGCCAATTACAAGTGGACTTGCCTCAATCAGTCAGACCTGAGAAATCGATCACCTGTCTGTGACATCCAGTCCCGCAGGGAGGTTTCTGGTATTTACAGGAATCCTAGGTCAATATGTCAAACTGATTCAACACCGAGCCTAAAGCAACAGTGCCATTACACCAGTAACATATACGTACGTCCTGCAAATGCCCTTGTTTACCTAAGTGCACAGGTGGTAACGACACAGGGGGAAAAGTCTCTTCATAAAATTCATATACTTGTACTATAATACTCCACAGTTCTATTTACACAACTAAAAATAATTAATATCTGCTAATAACAGTCACATTCTCAGTCACTGCTAAAGGCTAATCATTTTAGCTAGTGTTTGACTGCTTTTTGTATTTGGTCTAGGACTCCAGACAGTCAATATGCAGTCGAAACACCATCAGATCTGCAATCAGCCCTGTAGCACATTCAACACTTCAGAGAGTGAGAGAGAAACACTCATTTGCACCTCTGACTTACATTTTAAATAGTGTGGAAGGATTGTGAAAATACGATGGTTATAAATAGATTTGATACGTACATGCATTGCAAGTATGGATCACACAGCTGTACTGAATATTATGCACACTGAGTGGAACATAGCCCTAATTTCAATGAAGAATAATGAGCTTCGCTATGGAAATTTCAGTAATGAGTTCTATAACAACAGACTCACAGTATGTCAAGACATGACTATGGTGAGATAAATGATGTTAGAAATTTTGTAGATACAAAACACTGTTTGGAATGACCCCAATTACATCTGCAGTGGCCCCCAAATTATTTTGACACTTAGTAATGCCTGCATGTCGTGGTTTAGATAACAATATATCAAACTAAGTGGTATCTGCATCAGTGTTGTTATTGGTAACTAAAACTAAAACTGAAATTATTAACAATTGTTAATAAATAAGTTTAATAAATATGAAATGAAATAACTTAAACTAAAAGTGAAAAATAAAAAGATAAAAAATAGAAATAGAAAACAGAAATATTAAAAAACCTAAAAACTAAAAATTAAAAAAGCACTTAAGACAATTACTAAAATGTTAAAATACAAAAAATTTAAAATTAACACTGAAAATATAAAAATTAAAAGATAAATCATAATATTAATAAATACTAGTAGTATTCAAGTTTTTTTTTAGTATTTTTTAGTTTTAAAAATATTAAAATAATGCTGATCTACACATAAATTATCTTTTCTCAGAAAAAAAAAGAAATTTTCCTTAAAAATCCTTTTAAATAAATGTTCTTTTCCTTATATATAATATACGTATATTAAGACTTTGTTAATTCATTATATAAACCATTTTGGATACACTTTATTTTAAGGTGTCCTTAACATAGTGTAAAATATACAATTAATTACAGAGTAATATTAATTAACAACATGTACTCACTATAGAGTTTGGATTAGGTTTGTGGTTTACGGTTAATTTGTATGTAATTATGCATAATATACTGTTCTTAATATAGTAAGTACATCCAACATGTGTAACAAGGCCACTGTTAAATAAAGTGTTACCAACATTTTATATAATGTTTTATCATTTTAAACAAACTTCACAAGTATGTTGTCCGTCTTTAAAATTCATGTTTACAAAATTAAATTATACAAAACAGTTCTGGGGCCACTGCAATGCACAGCACACCGACTCCTTCCCTCTTACTTTCTCTCAGCATTTCTCTCATGCATCTGTTTGCTCCATACATACAGGACTGTGAACGGTGAGGGATTCCTCTTCCCAAGTGATTTCAGGATAAAAAAGACTTGATGACATAACTCATCTAGTGACGCATGTAACTCCGGATGCCTGAATCTGCAGCTACGTCAACTGTTACCAGGAGAAGACCGGCCAACATCACTTATGTAGGTCGTATTAAAAACACATGCGGCGCACGCAGATGCCAGTTTTCAAAGACGGCCCCTTCTAAGAGCAGACTAGAATCTACTTCAGCAGAACTGAGCAGCTCTGATCATACTGAGGATTATTCGTATTGACTCACGAAGCTAGTTATGAAAGAAGCCCACTCGGATCAAACACAAAGATTCTTTTGTGACCTAAAGCAAAGGCCAACTAAAGAAAAGTCTGGTTTTGGAAAAAAAAAAAA
>NW_015655597.1:158154-201440 GCF_001515625.1 Sinocyclocheilus rhinocerous | reverse complement strand
AAAAAAAAAAAAAAAAAAAAAACTTCACTTTTTCTGTGTTTTGGGTCTATTGTGCTGAATATCCCATGATTCCATGTGAGCAAAGTAGTTATGAGCACAATATATTAATGAAAATTAATATTATGCATGCTGCTTGTAGGTGGAGTTAATAACATGATGCAAATTGCATTACAATTAACTCTAAAAAGTGGAGCATTAGGCTACCCTTTTATGTAAACTGTACTTCAGGGATCTCGCATAACAATGCACTCAGCTACAAGCACTTTAGATGCTATATTAAATTGTAGTGTGTACAGATGTTCATTGGTCCAAAAGTATGAAAATGCTTCTATTTTACATTTTTGTTTCAGTAGCTTACGGTAGGCGGGGCGGCAGGGGTCACACCGTGTGCTGTCGGTCGAGTGGTTACTGGACACAGAGGAGACGCTAGAGCTTCGAACAAACCCAAAGGCAGCCAGACGAGTCGGCGGGAGGCGCGAGTAACCGGGAGGACGCAGGCCAGACTGAGATGGCTTCGACAGGAGGGATTTAGCAGCTAACCCAGTCGCCACTGGCTTTCTTTGATCTGAGGGCAAAGAAGACTATGATTAGTATTCAAACTAACTTGAAAAAAACAATTAGTATGTTTTGGGAAATAAAAGTCACATACTGTTTTTCTAGTGTTTTCTATGTCAATATGGAGGTCAACTATGCATAACATTATTCTTTTAATACTGCTGTGACAAAATGAGGCATACATGATCACATGACTGATTCAATTAAGAAACAGATGGAATACAAGCAACAAAGAAAGTGAGTGCTGTGTCCTGAACTATTTCTAAGCAGACTGGCCTAAAAGAGACTCACAGTAGGACAGAAAGAGAAAGAACTGTAGTGTTTTACGACCTCTCTCTGGTGCGAGGTAAAGATCGCTTTAAAACAGCTCCTGAAAGAATCATAAAGAGGTTGGCGGCTGTCTGCCTCCTCTGAACACAGCATGTCATGGCCATTCATCAACATCTATACCACTGTAGTATTCACATGGAGAAGAGCGATGAGCCACATTTCTCATCCACTCAGGGAGTCTAATGTAATACCAAACGTTTGCCAAAACATATCATCTTAGATGGCTCATGAAGTCCCTATATGAGCTTGAAAAGATTTAATATAAAACTGAACAGAGTAATAATTTTATTAATTTATTAATTATGTGCAATATAAGTGTGTGGATGGTTTCTGGCTCTGGGTGTACTCGCAATTTTTGAGCATAATGAAGATGTCGTATTTCTTTTTCTTTCTTTCTTTCTTGGATGTGTTGTAGTAAAGATTTGAAATTATTTTTCACAAAGGCTGCATTTATTTAATCAAAAATACAGATTAGTTTCCCCCCCCCCATAAAAAGAGCTATTTCAGCGTCATGTACTTAACATGAGTTTATGGTCTCTAGCAAAAGCTCTTTCTTTTTTAATTAGTCCAGGAGGCCAATCGTTTAAGAGGCCATTGGTTCCTCTAAAACCATCTCTGCACAAATTATTACAATATCAGTGCTTAATAAAGGCCTCAACTGAATAGAGTAATGGATTTTCGCTAACCCCATGTGCTTATTATTACACCAGAAAAAATGACAAAAGCTGTTTACATACAAATAATGAGGATTAATATGAATATATGTTGTCTTTTGCTTTCCCTATCTGCTCTTTGCACTGTAGGTCTTCACATCAGATATCTGTACTGCTGGCACCACAGGGACTGTCCTGCTGTTGAATAAAAAAAAAGATATATATAATTTCGGAAAAAGTATAATTTCTGAAAGCACAGGAAGAAGAGTGAAGTCGCGCAAAAATATACATAAATATGCACATGCAAAGAGCTACCGTGGGGTGAATTTAGGGACCCACTTCAAGGCTTGCTTTGAACTCCCAGACTCCCCCAACCCAAGGTCGTAATTTGGGGCAGGTGGAGAGAATGATCCCCTCCTGCTCTTGGAGATAAAGCACCTCAACTTCCCTGTCCCCAAAACGCTGTGACTGCTGCAAAGCGTAGCGCATACTAAATGACAATCTATGGTTTCTCATTTTGTCTGTCGCTTTCTCAGATGTTTATTAGACTGCACTGTCAGCAGTATGCTTCAGAGACACATTCTTCACAAATGAAAACACAGACATACACAATCAAGCAAATGCACACAACAAAGCACCCTCTCATCCATTCATCTCTAATCAAAGTTACCCTGGCTCCATCACTGCCCCCAGCAACCCCCCACCCCAACCCCTGGCCATCAAGGTCTTTAATGAAATTGCAGGCAGCTTCTCCTCCATGTGAAGGTGATCATTAAAGATAAATGTCTTGCTGTTCTCCCTCTCCGATTTTTTTCTCCATCAATCGTCTTTATTCCTTCCTGTTCCTACTTCCACATATTTTTTTAATCATCCATCATAGCTTTGATTGAGCATTTTTATGTTTATTTTTAATTTTCCCATACAATAAAAGTGAATGGTGACCACAGCTGTCCTTCTCACTTTTACTGTATGAAAAAAAAGAAGCTTGAACATTCTGCTAAACAGAAATTGACACAATTTTCATTTTTTGGTGAACTGTCCCTTTAACACAAAAGGGGTGTCATTTTCCCAATCTGTTTTGGGAATAAATAAGATGTGTGTGTGTGTGTGTGTTTGTATGCAAATTTATTATTATGGCTTGCAGCTCAAGAACTCATTGATTTCTTACTGAGTGTTAAAATGCATGAATACATTACTAAAGCACTTTCATCAAGCCCTCACTTAAACAACGATAAAAACCACATTAATGAAAAACGAAATACTATGTCATGCATGTCATGTTGATGAAGACACAAAAATACATTGTGCAATTAAAAAATGGTACTCTGCCGGTCTCCATAGATGTTAACCTCTGATTTTAGTGACTGCTATCTAAAGACATAACAAAGCCTAATTAGCAATCAGTGATTCTTCGATATTGTTCTTCAGTTCACTGCATTAGACAACTTCCAAGAGGATTGTGATCATAGACAGTGTTTCAAAGGAGCCCAGTGACCAGAATTAAACGTTTTCATTGTTTGAGAGTATGAATAAATAATGTAGCATGAGATGACCAATAACTACAGTGGGAAATAATTGACCAACTTTAGCAATACAAGCAAAAGTCTAGTCACACCAGAAGAGGTTAACCTTCCTCTTGACTTCATTTATATTGCTTCAGGAGTAAAACTCAAGCCAACGAACTAAACTGTCTCTTTATCTATTGTAGCATCAGCATCTTTACACCATAAAAATTATATCAAGTTTCAACTACAGTTAATACTTGTGACCAGGCATAGTTATTGGCTTGAATTAACTGTTAATTGCTTTGCACTTCAAAGCATCACAAACAGCAAGAAATCGGTATCCGCATACATTAATAGAGACTGTCATGGGTTTTCAGTGAGATAGCAGTATGCAGATAGACAGATGCCTTCTAGAAAAAAATACGGAAGGTGATGGCAATGCTGGTAGTGGATTTAAGATGAAATAATTCATATCTTCACCTTGGCAGGCAAAGTTGTCGGAAATGAAGTGCGCTTTAGAAATGGAGGGGAATTTTTAAGCTCAAACAGAACTCCCTCATAGCACAAGATGAATGTGAGTTTTATTTATATTCAACTGAATGCCAGGAGGCAAAGTATATTTTACACTGACTAGCGGCTGGGATGAGTTTATCTGTAACAATTACAAATGCATAGCTGACAGGGATGAAAAGACTTCATATGGCGTTCTCTTCCTTCCTTCCATTTAAATCTATTCATCTCAAAATACTCCAGAGTCACTTCTGCCCTTAGGATGAAGCCTTGGTGTTTCTATCAGTCAAAAAACAGTTTCTGCTCTGGCTTGTGTTTCCACTGAACATGTGAAGCACTCAATTTTACTTGCTGAAAATGTGAAAGGTATAAAAACAAGACCATTTCACTAATTTTTGCCATGCAAAGTGAACTATTGATCTTACCTTGAGGTTCCTGAGGGGTTTGAGTGGTCGGGTTTACTGTCTGCATTGGTTGACTGAGGGTCAGTGGTGATTTCGGCTGGCCTGTTAGGACCATCCTGTTCTTGGCAGCTGCAGAGGGAGTCCTGTTTACAGCACCAACGCCAAGCTGGGGTCTTAGGCCCCGTGGTGGACGAAAAAGACTCCCCGTATCCTGTGCTCCTATAGGGGGTCCAGAGGGGTCCTCGGCTCCAGAAACGGGAGACCCAAGGGCTAATGGAGATCTGCCTGCCTAAATTGACAAAAAATATTAACACATATTACAGCTGCAGTCAATAAACTGTTCCAGTAGTACATAAACTTGTCTACTGAAGATAACGATTGTTATATTTACATTCCCTCCATAAAGCATTCAGGCAGTAGCCTGTTAAAGGGATAGTTCACACAAAAATGAAAATTCTGTCATTCATTACACACCCTCATGTCGTTCCAAACACGTAAGACCGTCGTTCATCTTCGGAACACAAATTAAGATAAATTGATGAAATCCAAGAGCTTTCTAACCCTACATAGACAGCAAGGGAACTACCACGTTCAAGGCACAGAAACGTAGTAAGGACATCGTAATAGTCCATGTGACATCAGTGGTTCAACCAGCAGCGGACATTGACAAAGAAGAGAAGAAGAATTGTTGAATAAAGTTGTTATTTTTGTTTTCTTTGCACACAAAAAGTATTCTCGTAGTTATATAAAATTACGGTTGAACCACTGACGTCACATGGACTATTTTAACGATGTCCTTACTACGTTTCTGTGCCTTGAACGTGATAGTTCCCTTGCTGTCTATGTAGGGTTAGAAAGCTCTTGGATTTCATCAATTTATCTTAATTTGTGTTCTGAAGATGAACGAAGGTCTTACGGGTTTGGAACGACATGAGGGCGAGTAATTAATTACAGAATTTTCATTTTTGGGTGAACTATCCCTTTAAATACTCCACAACATGCACACGCTATTACATTATCAAAGCACTCGGTTTCACCAATGTAATCATGTATTATAGAGTTTATATTTAATTAAATTTACCAAGAAATAGACATAATAGCATTTAAACAAAGAACAGCATATTGCTAAATGTCAAGAGGATTCCTTACCGCTGCAGACAGAGGCTTGTTGAGGGACCCATAGAAGCTGTCCGCTCTGCCTGCCATTTTATGGGGCATGGTGTTGCTGGGTGGCTGAATCCCAGACACCATGAGTCCAGGTGAGAAGAACCGGACCTTCTGCATCTCTTGTCGATACTTATCATAGAGTAAATTTGAGGCACTCAGCACAGTGGCTTCCCCTTGATCTCCGACCACTGGTTTGGCCTGTGTGCTGCTATATGTTGATAGTCTCGTAGGTAAGGACGACACCTCGTAAGTTCCCTCAAGAGACTGGGGTTTCACCTGCGGAGTCTTTCGAATGTATGTAATGATTTTGGGCCGGACGCTTTTCGGTTTTAGCAGGCACTTGCTTGGAGGGGAGGTCTCCATTGAAGCCTGCTCTGGAGGAGTCTTATGGATGCTTGTGTTGATAGTGGTTTTAACTGGGGCTCTTAAGCCCGAGCAGAACCCAGCATAACCCAGCTGAGGAGCTCGAGAAGGTAAAGTCTTAATGGGTGAGAAAGGAGGCTGTCTTTGAGGAGACCTTGTTGTCTTAGGAGATGGAGGTGTTGAATGTCTAGTCGGACTGCTGTAGGCCCGCCGGCTGTAGTGAGTCTTCCTTTCTAGGCTGGAGGGACTTGCAGCACGATCTGCTGAGCTTTGCCTCTTCAAATGTTGGGCTTCTCGGGTAAAGGTCTGGTTGGGAGGTGTCTGTGAGTCTGTCTTGGGATTGCTTTTGACTTCTGTAGTCGGCAGCACTTGTGGATGGCTCTGACCTGTCTCTGAGGTGTGGGATTGTTGCTGGTCTGCCTGGGTGTCTATGCTGGGGTATCCTGAGGTTAGTCGTTTTTCAGTAGAAAGAGGGCGGACTAGCTGCCTACAAGAAGGTAGCACCCTCACCATACCTTTCGGCACCTCGGTTGACATCCTTTTCCCAGCGTTCTGCTCTGCTTCCATTTGGAATTTTTGCAGTTTTACTGCTCCATTCGAAGGATATATTAGCTTACTTCGGTCATATTGTGGTTCCTGAGGCAGTGTGGTAGAGTTATGGTTTTGGTCCAAATCCCTGGGAAGCTCCCTGTTTCTCTCTGAGTGGATGTAGGACTCGGTAGTAGCTGGATGCTGGTTCCTGCCTTTGCCTGAGGTAGACTTGGTGGACTGGGAAGAGAGAGGCTGTGTGCGGCCTGCACTGTCCAGGGCGCTGGCTAAACTTCCACTGAGGCTGGTCACTGCAGAAAGTGAAGATGAAAAGACATTGCTCTCAGAACCACTTCGTGCATCTTTCAGGGTCCGGTTTGCACCAGAGCGAGAGCTGGAGGTCCTGAGGTCAAGGGGCTGAGAGTTCTCATTTGCATCTCCGTCCACACTATGGTTTTCATTGTGGTCTTTCCAAGGGGAGCCAACAGTGGTGCTGATGGCTGTATATGAAAACTCTTTGTCACTGAAGTTCTTTGCTCCCTTCCTGCTTCTTTTACTCTGCATGTCTACCTGTTCTTCTTCTACAACAAATGTTTCTAGCTCGTGACACTCCAGCAGTTCAAACTCTTCGAGCTCAAGGTCTTCACTCCGAGCATGTGTTCCCCAGATAATGATCCTCTCCTGGGCTTCGGAGTGCGACACCAGAGGGGGTAGTTGGCTGCTATTCTCTCTTTCATCTGAATACATTTTCTCTTTGGTGACTTGATTGGCATTGGCATCTTCCACTGTTTCTAGCAAAGGCTGCTTGTCATCGTTTTGTATTTCTTCTTGTTGGTTGACTTCACTGGCTTGTATCTTTCCTTGCACATTCATGTTGTATAAGTCTGAGCTTCTCTCTCAAAAGCTCCACGATAATCCTGGATCCATCAAAGGTCTTGTTCTCTCACTTGCCTGTACCTAGGCTTTCAAATTTTACAGTTTGGATGGAGTGCAGAATCACAACCTAATCTCACATTCTTTCCATTTCTACTCCAAGATACCGCCAAAGGACTGAGCTGTATTTGTTTGTTTCTTAACATGGCAATGCACTTGATGACATCACATCAGCTTTGAGCACCTTGAAATGCCTTGTTCATTCATCTGGTGCCAAACCTGCACAGAAAATAAGACATTACATTTTGTAAGCAGTGCAGTGTGTGCTTCAGCAGAAACTATCCCAGATGGGTTGTTTAATTTCCAACACAAGATTTGCATTTATTTAGATGAATATTTACATTCTCAGTCTTTGGGGTAAAAATTCACAGTTTATTTTCTTGGTTCTCCTGACTAAAGCAAAACTTCATTCTTATTTGACTGAAGGTTAGATTCCCTGACTCCCAAATCTAAAGCAAAACATCATTCTTATTATATTGAAGGTAAGAAACAAGATGTATAATTATTGTATGACTGTTTGCAGCTTCATTGCATTTTTCAATGAATATAAAACAGTTTAAAGGCAGGCACCACTTCTGTAAACTGAGAAAAGTAAAAAGGTGTGCATTTACATTTATACCTTCTCTTCACTGAGCAATGCATAAAACGTGTTTGACTCAAATAAAAGCTAAAAATGCTGGAGACAACAAAAAACATTGCATATTTGGCAACATTTTCAATAAGTCAGAATTAATGGCTCCTCAACAAAATGAATGGTCTCAGTGTACTGTTTCCTCAGGTTTCTTCACATATGTCATGGCATCCTCTGTTAAAACTTCAATCTTAGTGCCCAGGTCAGACTGACTACAGCAAATAGATTTTTTCCCAGTTGGTTTCAGTAAGCTACTAGGTTACCTTTTATATTAATTATGAATATTTCCCTGAAGAGGTAATATGCCTCCACCATCATACCACTGTGAACAGTATTCTGTAGGTGGAAACCAAAATTAAAGCATTGTAATGTTTCATACACCTAATTTGTTTCTCTTTAAACAACCACAAATTGACAAGTCAGTGTAATGAATAGGAAGTCTATTGATACAAAGCAGTAAAATGTTTGGCTGAGTCCTTTAATGGCAGTACCTCCTTTTCTCTAGTAATTACATTTTCAAATCTCCACTGCTGAGAATTATGTATGGCCAAATCAGGAGAGGTCCTGAGGTCAAGGGGCTGAGAGTTCTCATTTGCATCTCCGTCCACACTATGGTTTTCATTGTGGTCTTTCCAAGGGGAGCCAACAGTGGTGCTGATGGCTGTATATGAAAACTCTTTGTCACTGAAGTTCTTTGCTCCCTTCCTGCTTCTTTCACTCTGCATGTCTACCTGTTCTTCTTCTTCCACTACAAATGTTTCTAGCTCTTGACACTCCAGCAGTTCAAACTCTTCAAGCTCAGGGTCTTCACACCGAGCATGTGTTCCCCAGATAATGATCCTCTCCTGGGCTTCGGAGTGCGACACCAGAGGGGGTAGTTGGCTGCTATTCTCTCTTTCATCTGAATACATTTTCTCTTTGGTGACTTGATTGGCATTGGCATCTTCCACTGTTTCTAGCAAAGGCTGCTTGTCATCGTTTTGTATTTCTTCTTGTTGGTTGACTTCACTGGCTTGTATCTTTCCTTGCACATTCATGTTGTATAAGTCTGAGCTTCTCTCTCAAAAGCTCCACGATAATCCTGGATCCATCAAAGGTCTTGTTCTCTCACTTGCCTGTACCTAGGCTTTCAAATTTTACAGTTTGGATGGAGTGCAGAATCACAACCTAATCTCACATTCTTTCCATTTCTACTCCAAGATACCGCCAAAGGACTGAGCTGTATTTGTTTGTTTCTTAACATGGCAATGCACTTGATGACATCACATCAGCTTTGAGCACCTTGAAATGCCTTGTTCATTCATCTGGTGCCAAACCTGCACAGAAAATAAGACATTACATTTTGTAAGCAGTGCAGTGTGTGCTTCAGCAGAAACTATCCCAGATGGGTTGTTTAATTTCCAACACAAGATTTGCATTTATTTAGATGAATATTTACATTCTCAGTCTTTGGGGTAAAAATTCACAGTTTATTTTCTTGGTTCTCCTGACTAAAGCAAAACTTCATTCTTATTTGACTGAAGGTTAGATTCCCTGACTCCCAAATCTAAAGCAAAACATCATTCTTATTATATTGAAGGTAAGAAACAAGATGTATAATTATTGTATGACTGTTTGCAGCTTCATTGCATTTTTCAATGAATATAAAACAGTTTAAAGGCAGGCACCACTTCTGTAAACTGAGAAAAGTAAAAAGGTGTGCATTTACATTTATACCTTCTCTTCACTGAGCAATGCATAAAACGTGTTTGACTCAAATAAAAGCTAAAAATGCTGGAGACAACAAAAAACATTGCATATTTGGCAACATTTTCAATAAGTCAGAATTAATGGCTCCTCAACAAAATGAATGGTCTCAGTGTACTATTTCCTCAGGTTTCTTCACATATGTCATGGCATCCTCTGTTAAAACTTCAATCTTAGTGCCCAGGTCAGACTGACTACAGCAAATAGATTTTTTCCCAGTTGGTTTCAGTAAGCTACTAGGTTACCTTTTATATTAATTATGAATATTTCCCTGAAGAGGTAATATGCCTCCACCATCATACCACTGTGAACAGTATTCTGTAGGTGGAAACCAAAATTAAAGCATTGTAATGTTTCATACACCTAATTTGTTTCTCTTTAAACAACCACAAATTGACAAGTCAGTGTAATGAATAGGAAGTCTATTGATACAAAGCAGTAAAATGTTTGGCTGAGTCCTTTAATGGCAGTACCTCCTTTTCTCTAGTAATTACATTTTCAAATCTCCACTGCTGACTGAGAATTATGGCCAAATCAGGAAGCCAATTTGAATAAATGAAGACTGATGTGCTGCTGAAAAAAAAAAAAAGCTGAGACAGAAATGTTTCCCCATGTGTTGGCTTCTTACTGTGCAAGTTTGCTCAACAAAAAAACAAAAAACACAATTAAGGAGAGTGTGAAACGGCTTGCATGGGACAAAAAAACAAAACAGTCACAGTCAGTTGGGGGGTAGAAATTATGAAAATACGCCATTAATCAAAGGTGGGTTTTTTTGCATCTCTATAAAACATTGACAAATCAGCTGTTTGCCTATAATTATGATTAGTACATGAAAACAGAAAGCAAATGCTGTTTCGTTATGTATATATGGTCCAAACCAGAAAAAGGAACAAAGCAAGGTCAGTTTGACATTTTCCCAATAGGGAAAAGGGGGTTGGGGTTGTTCCATGTGCTGACTAGGTAGAGTGGGTGGGTGTGTTGTCAGTGACTTAGGTGGGCTATAATCAATCACAACAGATTTGTAAGAAGAGAGAGTTTGCCTTTTTTTCGCATCAACTCTAATGATTTTTGCTCCTACAGACTTGAGTAATTTATGCTGGAATAACAGAAAGTACTGACCACTAAATCACTTCAGGTGTAAGATGCAAGTGCACATGCTTGTGAAGGGAATCAGATAGGAGGTCCATGGAAAAGGGACAGCCCATACAATCTATATCACAGTCAGTTAAATGGGCAACAATCCGAGAACAAGCATATTGACGTTGCGGCACCAGACTGTCACATACTTCCACGCACAATACTGCAGGCTGATGAGGTGCTAAAATCATCCACCCACATACCTACCAACAAATTAAGACTCATATCAAGGTACACTGCATACAGCAAATCCCATAATTTCACAATACGCGGTATTGACACAACATATCAATAGGGCATTTTTTCCTCGCATTTATTGTGTACAATAAACGTCAATGTCAAGCATAATATGTTCTACGATAAAAGTACATAAAATAATCACCAGTATAAATTATTGCTGTGATTACAATGTAAGATTTACATTTTCGCTAGATAATACCAAATTTGTTTATTTACATATTACTTATTTCTTCTGGTGAGCACAAAAATATTTTTGAAGAATGTTGGTAACTAAACAGTTGACAGTAGTTATTAACTTCCACAGTATTTTTTTCTATAGCCAGTGGCGTCGCTAGGAATTCGGGGACCTGTGTACTGAATTTGCTATGGGGTTCTCCTCAAAATCACTTCAAAATCAGACAGACAGACAGACAGACAGCTATTCCATTTAAAAAACAGAAGCTATAGGTTGTGAGTGAATGCCTCAGGTTGTCTTCCACTGACACACTGACTCTAAAAAGCAAGGCCTGGTCAAGAGGGAGATGAAAGACAGGAAGGAGAACTCTGTCCTGAGACCATGTTCTACTTAAACACATTCTGCCTTCAAGCTGATAACAAACTCCCAAGCCCGCTCTTGCTAGCTCTTACAAAATACTCAAGCAGTTCATGCTGAGCTAACCTGCTATTTTTCTACAGATGAGTTACTGGAACACAAATAGGACCTGTTCCTGGATCAAGATCTTTGGCTGCTTTTGGAAGTACATTCTAGGATTTACATTCCAGTTATTAGCACCAGTAACATGACTCCACCTCCTGATATTTCTAGCCCTGTCAGTCTGTACGGTCCAGTCTGATATGTAGTTGATGATGCTACTAGGCTATTACTGCATGTTTGATCTATACGTAGCCTATGTGCATAGTGTAGATATGAGTTGAACAAATAAATCATGCTAACACTGTAAGATCAGCAGTCAAGACAATCAATCTATTATATGTTTCTTGCTAATGTTCTCATTATCTTAACCTTTGAAGAGCGGTGTGTATCAGCCTTCTCTGTAGAGGGTACAAACACACCAGCACAACCTTAATGACATATTTACCCTCAGGTTTTCAAATCCTGCAACTTTCTACAGCTCTTCCTTTTAATCTTGAACATATTTTTGTACCTTGCGAAGAGATACACAAGGTAAGAAGAAGAATGTGTGTTGATGACTGTTAACCTGACAGAGATGAAGGTACAGAATCAGCTCAACTTTGGAAGCCAATTTAATTGTACATTTTATTATTTTACTCGTATATTATTCATTTTCAATGTCACAAAAAAGAGACACCAGCAAGACAGAGACACTTATGTCATGTGTTGCATTGCAGAAAGACATTTAATACTATATAATAATAAAAATATCTAAATTTTAAGTATAATTCTACTTATATATTGCATAATAATAATATGAATCAATTAAAAAATAATGAGACATTTAAATACCAGGTGTAAATGGCAATCTGATGCTAATAGGAAGTGTAAACATGGCCTATTGATAAATGAAGAACAGTAATTAACACTTTCCGGTTTAAGTAATTAAGAAAAAAAGGACATCACCGCAGGAAAATCTGTTGTGTAGATAGGCATGGTCTCACTATGTCAGCTCGCGTGATGTTCTTGTGTTTCTGTATCTCTGCTGTTGTTCACTGAAGTGACAGCTGGGCAAGGAAGGTTCAGACAGACGGGCAGGTTTGCTATGAGCTTCAGCCTGGTCTGGAGGCTTGTTCTGGGCCAATGGGTGTTTCTCAAGCCCCCTTTGGAGCTAATTAACCTTGGCCTAAAGATAGCACAGAAGACCTCACAACTTCAGCATGAGCCAAAGAGTCTGTTTTCCACTTCATGCCTGTCAACACATTCATTTAGCAGTCTATTATTTCCTCAAATATAGTTCATTTAAATGTAGATAATTTAGATCTATGGCTGAAGTAGAAATACACTCCCTTATTACCACACAGACTGAACAATTTGTAAAATATTAAATGCATAAATATTGTTTTTGTTAACTATTAAAAACTATTAAACTCCTTTTGATTAAAATCTCTTAAAAACCTATCTTAAAAAAATATCCTTTTAAAATAATTTTGGCAATTGATAAAAAGTTTAAATATAAAATACAAATATTAGACGAAAATGTAAATTTAAAAAACTTAAATGAAAATGAGAAATGTTGCCTTGGCAACTAACTGAAATAAATAAGTACATAAATAAGCTGAAATACCAAAATGACTAAAACTAAAGTTTAAATAATATAAATTAAAGACAAATTAATATATTAACAATATTAAAACAGCATACAAACAAACAAACAAATAGAAATAAATACATTTGGAAATATTATACATCAAAATAAATATAGAAATTAAATAAATGCATAAAGGTAAAAATAAATAAATGCTGACATAAAAAATTATACCATAATATAAATAAATAGGTTTGAAAATAAATGCATACAAATGCATACAAACGTATAAATACTCTAATAAAATATAATTAATGTCTCATTGAAAATTCTATTTGTTTATATTCATTTATTATTATT
The DNA here is from genome assembly GCF_001515625.1 of Sinocyclocheilus rhinocerous. Taxonomy (NCBI): domain Eukaryota; kingdom Metazoa; phylum Chordata; class Actinopteri; order Cypriniformes; family Cyprinidae; genus Sinocyclocheilus; species Sinocyclocheilus rhinocerous. The sequence continues at coordinate 188,177 of NW_015655597.1, read as the reverse complement.
TTTATTATTTTTATTTAATTAATATTAAATTGACTTATGCTGTTAATACTAGCAAAATCAGTCCATCATAGCAAGTTGGCACAAATGTATTTATTTATTTATTTATTTTCTGAGGAAAAAGAAATCAATGCACCATGAGGAAAAGTATCCTTAGTGCTGTGTTGGAATCGATGTGCTCTGTAAGCAGAAAAAACTGCACCAAACAGCACCATGAGGCTCCTCAGAGCTACCAGACGAGGCAGGAACAGATGAGGGTGAGCCTGCCAGCCAATCTTGAAAAGAGGGTTTATCAAGTGTGAAACTGGGGCATGGTGGAGTGCGACAGGACGTGGCACCAGCTCTCCCGTCCAGCGTTAAACTCCTAAAAATAACAGAAAATGAACAGCAAGTACCCTCAAACTACTCAAACAAGACAATGAGCTCAAGCAGACAGGCTTAATTAAATCGAAAACGCAACTGCTTTGGGAATTATTGATGGTTCATGGTAATCATCGGCATAGTTCTGCTGTTGCTTGGCCACGGTGGGGGCGATCAGGGATGGACCTGAGGAGAGGAAGCGGGAGGCGGCTCAGAACACAGGCTTAATTCAGTGAGACTAATGGTACTTGAAAGCCCTTCTCTTCTTGTCATGGATTGAGGATGTGTGTGTCAATCAAGGTCAAAAATCAAAGGCCACCGAGAAAAAATAAGAAGCATGTGGAAGGGAAGGGGCGTTAACAATGAAAACGAGAAGTAGGGCTATCCAAAATGTGCAAATATTCGCCATGGCTGCTTCATAGTGAATAATGTAAAAGTTGGACAGAAGAATTCAATATTTCAGCACAACAGCGCATGTGGTCACATAAGAGGCTTGAATGAATATAAAGCTTGGTACTGTATTTATAAGGGGATCAGGCCATATCATTAATGTTCATAGACTCTTGAAATATATTTACTTTTGTGTTCCACAATATAAATAAAAATACATTAATTATAATTATGAATTAAAGCTTAAAAATAAATATACAAAAACAATAAAAATGGCAAAAAAGCACAACGCAATTACACAAACCTAAATGAAAACTTATATATATATATATATGTATAATACTAAAATAAATACTGAAATACACACATATATAGTCTAAAATGCCTAAAATATTAAATGCAGATATAAATCAGTGTTAATGTTAATTAAAACTAAAACTTTTACAATAATTTTAATAACTAATGAAAAGCTAAAATAAAATATAAATATTCAATGAAAAACAAACTTAAGAAAGTAAATGAAAATTTGAAATATTGCCTTAGCAATTAACTGAAATAAAGTTTATGTTGAAGCACCAAAATTACTAACACTAAAGTTTAAACAAAAATTAATTAAAGCTAATATTTAAAAAACTAATACAAATTGCAAAAGCACAACAGATACAAAAGTTTAAGCTTAAAATTAAAAATGAAAATGTAAAAATTAAGCTAAATCAATATATAAATAATATACTGAAATACACGCACACACACATATATATGTATATATATAAATATGTATATGTATATGTATATGTATAAATACATAAATAGATAAGCTATCATTAATGTTCACAGATTCTTGAAGAATTCTGTGTTCCACAAACAAACAAACAAATAAATAAAAAGCACATAAATAAAATGTGGAAAATAGCATGAAAAAAAACTAAACTAAACTAGGACAAAAACTGCCTTTTTATCACCAATAAAAATGTGATTAATGGAAAAAAAAAAAAAAATGATAATAATAATAAATCTATGATATGACCCCTTTAAGTCAGTTGAAAACAATAGCACTACACAGGGGTTAAAGCAAAAAAAAATACAAAATCCTGAGCCTGAACTTTTTTCCGGGGGCGGGGCGGGGCAGCACATGCAAAGCATGCAATGACTGTGGCAACTTTAACATTTGAAAGGATACTATGGCAAAGTTATTGCTTTCTTTATTCAAACTGATTTTTTTTTCATGAATATATGGTTGGCCTGAAGAATGAAAGCTGTATCATACACTTCGAACATTATGAGCTATATCACCGCTTATCGACACTAGGGGTGTGACAATACACTTAGCTCACGAGATGAGACAAAATACAGATACTTGGTTCACTAGAACGTGACGCGCCAACGGCCTGGTGACGTTTCACATTACAGCGTGATTAAAGATGTTTAAATCCATTTAATTTTAATATTTGGCCACATGCAGAAACTTTTATTTTGAAATCGCGATGTACAATACATGGCATATTTAGACATAGGTTGATGTATTCTCCTGTGTTGGCAAAGGTTTATAAATGATTTACGTTACAAATCTAGTGAGATAATGCACACCGTTTTTCCAGATGAACGTTAAGCAATTCAAATTCACGGCATATGCAGAGGAAGAGTTTAGCCCCTTTCACACATACAGTACTGGTAAATTACCGGTAACTTACCATTAATAGATCATGTGTGAACAGGTGGACCTTTTCAAAAATCCCGGTAAATTTGTTCTGGCAATCATATCGTTTTATGGAGATGGCATGATTACTCTGAGCTGTTTACAAAACTCCACTGCTTTTTAATTAGTTATTCTATGTAAATATGCGCTAGAAGGACATCTTTGACCATTGCGCCTCGCCGCTTTTTGTCGCGCTTCTCCATTCATCAGGACTGCGACTCTACAGTTGGATACTATGCCCGTCTCGTGTTGCTGCTTATGAATCTGCTACCCCTAACAGAACGAGAGCTCGACAGGGCTTGTGACAAACTGACCCGGTTGTAGAGCCAGTCTCCGGCCAAATCTTCAGTTCTCAAAAGCGCACATTATAACCGGTCTGATTAATTGACCTTGTTTGTTCATTTCACATAGCCTGAAGAGACCATGACATGATGTACAGATATGTAATGCCAGTGTAAATATGAGACATGATCAATCAGAAGACTTAAGGCTAATTCAGAGTAAATCTGGAGGGTTTAAAAGAAAAATGCAGCTCTTATATTTGTTAAAGCTCTTACATTATATCCATACAAAAATGTGTCATGTGAATGTTATAGAGTTTACCGGCCTTTTGTGGTCTTGGCAGGATAAGGTTTAATACTTCACTTGGGTTATAACTGATTACACCACACTACACTGTAAATGCTGATTTTTTTGAAGTTGTAAATAAAACGACAAAGATTATTGGAGTGTGTACAACTAAATAAGTATGCTCCAGGAATATACAACATTTTCAAGGGCCAAGTAAAAATTTCAGACCAGCTGTATTGACTCAGGTGACCCCTATGAGTTGAGACATGATGAGCAATTCACACATTTACACTGATATTGAAAAACACTTCTCAAAGGCGACCAGAGAGACTTCGCTTATGGAAAATTCATGTCCTTGACGTCTCAGCAACTAGAAACTGTTGATACACTCCCACTGAACGGGATGCAAGATGTTTCTTTACAGCATTTGAGCGTGCTCTAGTTTGTCTGTTGAGTTCCTTTCACACCTCCACTGGGACAGGATTTGACAGTGCCTCAAAACACTGTGACAAGTGAGTGAGATTGTAGTCACAAACATTTCGGATACGTTTTACAGAATGGCTGGAAATTTGCTTCACTTCATTCAGCAATCATCAGACTCTACCTCATTACCACAGACATTGATTCACTGGTCCTATATGGAGAACATGTAGGTTATTATCAAGGTAAAAGCGGTCTATGAATGGGTTTTGAGAAATTGAAGTGTCTCTTATTGTTTCACTGACTGACTACAGGAATTTCAAGGCTACAATATAATAGTGTTATGAAACTTGACTTTTCACTGCCCAGGCTAGCAGATCATGCACAGATTAAATTAACATTTACAGACTAATAACATTAGCACTTTACTTGCAGTCTGTATATATAGGCTATTGCATTATAAAAGGCAGTCATAATGTGTTACAATGCATTTATATAATCAGTTTTATGTTCTTGTAAATAATTGTAACCAGTAACACCGAGGTTAACTTTATCCAGCCAAACCTGTCAATGATCACTCAATATCTTCATTACAATTTTGAAAAGTATTGTGTTATTAGTTAGTCAGATTATGTTCGTCTTTAATTGTGACTTAAAGACTGGACCACATTTTATAATTTTTTATAATCAATGCATACATTTAGATTACATTAAAAAAATGTAATTATGATTTAATAAAATAACATTTATTTAAAACATCTAGAATTATAAAGTATAATTTTATATTTAATTATAAAATTATGATTTTAAAAATAAATAAATATAGCTTTATAATGCATTACAAATAGTTTTTGAACACCAAACAGGCAAAAAACATTACATACAGCATGTTTTTATATGATTATAATTAATATTCTTCTATTAATATTAATAGTCTGCATTCACAAAAATCTGAGACCCTCCCCTCAAACTCCAAACAATGCAAAACTCATGTTTCTGCCAGGCATAAACAGCAATCTCTCTTTTGGTTAGATCTCCTTAACGGATCTTAACACCAGGTGTAAACTAAGCACACGAGTGGCAGCTGTGACACACACATCTGTATTCTGCTTTACAGATGCTGGTAAAGAAATACAGGTACATGAGAGATAACTGGAGAGCTGTTACAAAGCAGAGTAAATATTTTAATGTTTGCTGACTAAAATGATGCATTTGAACCGTACAGATTGCCAAGAAAGCTATCTGGCAAACAGCAACAGTGTCTTTTCCAGGATGCCCGGAATGTTTAGGTAGAGCGAGGGACATGCAGACAGACAAAGACCAAGGCTGAAACCTTTAGAAAGAGATAAAGAGAGACAGTGGGAGAGAGGAACAGAGCGAGAACATAACAGCTAACTTGAGCTGAAAAGGTGTGTTGGAGGGTGGGATATAGTGTGAAAAGTGGTGAGAAAAAAACGAGTAAATATATGGATAGACAGAGAAACAGGAGGGAAGTGTTAAATGGAGGGGGTGAGAAAAAAGGAGTGAGAGTCACACAGCTGTCACATCTCCTGCACATGGAGCACTCTTCGGTTCAGCTCCATTCAGAAAAGCCCAAAAAAGCTTCAATTAAACTGCAGACCTTAAACAGCTCAGAATGAGAGAGAGAGGCTGTTATGGAGAGATGATGTGGGAGCTACTGGTGCAGACAAGGAAGCTCAGAGTAAACACCCTGCCCTCATCTCAAAGCTAAGCTAAGCTAATACACGCTCACATTTATACACATTCATTTTGAAAGGAACCAAAAGGGAAGGTTCACCCAAAACTGAAGATTCTTTCATAATCTATTCACTCTCATGTTGGTTTAAATCCTTCCTTTCTTCCAAGGAACACAAAAAGAGATGTTATGAAGAATGTTCATGCTGCTCTTTTACATATATTGAGCAGTAGCTGTCATGCTCCAAAAAACACCATTAAAGCAATCCATATGACTTATGCGTACAGTAATCTAGATCATCTAAAGTTATATGACAGCTCTGTGTGAGAAACAAACCAAAATTTAAGCAAAGTTTAATCTATTCCGCTACAGCTTTTCTTATTATTATTCTGATTATGTAGTTTGTATTTTTTTCCTGAGAGTTGTCTTGGTGTTACAGGTCAGGAGCAGGGTGGTGACAGCTGCAGGCAAGAGCAACATGGCGAATAAAATCAGCACACTAACAACACAAGTGATGGATGACGATATTCAGCCTCAATATAAAGTGATTAAAACAGGCTATCGGACACACACACACACACACACACACACACACACACACACAAGATAGGACTGGATGTTAAATGGCACAACTTGGTGGTGTTACAAATGTATATAATAAGAGTGTGTTTTGTATGTGCACGCTTTGTGTATTCTTAATTTGCACATGTGAATCCCATGGGCTCTAACCTCATCAAGGAGACATGGTTGTTTATTTGCATGAGATGCAATGGAAAGTTACTAGGAAACATAATATTCTAGAAGACAATCAAAGCACTCCACAAAAAATTTAATTAACAAGAATACAACAACCTAATTTACAAACAAATAAATAAATAAATACCATGGTAACCATAGTTTCCACCGAAACATCATAGTCTCTTAAAGGGATAATTGACCCAAAATTGAACCATATCGTCGTTCCAAACCTGTATGACTTACTTCCTTCTGTTGAACACAATAGAAGATATTTTGAAGAATGCTGGTAACCAAACAGTCTGGAATATAATGGAATATAAATACAATACAATATAAATACAATGGAAGTCAATGGGAACTAAAACTGTTTGGTTTTCAAAATATCTTTTGTGTTCAGGTTTCATAGAGGTTTAGAATGACATAAGGGTGAGTAAACGATGACAGAACTTTCATTTTTGGGTGAACTGTCCCTTTAAGAGACTTCTTAGAGCATTTAAATGAGATCCTGTATTAATTATGGTTTTACTGTACAAAACAATAACTGTATTGTATTTTGGTGGAAACTATGGTGGTTGCCATGGTAACATTTATTAAGGGTTATTGTCAGAAAGCTTGAGGAGGAAACAATGAATTCCTTGAGCTGACTATTATTATGGAGGATGTTAGGGATAATATCAGACAATGAGATTATGCAGTAACACGGTCATTATGAAAATAATTCTTGGGAAACTACAGGTCTAGTCCCGTTGCCATGACAACCCTACCTCACAGACTGCTGGAGAACTCTTTCTTCAGTGTGTATGTGTGTAAAGGTGAGGCAACAGCCCGACTGTCCCGATCACTGCTCAATGTTTATTTTTTTTCATTTTCTCTGTTCTAAGACACTTTACAGGTGAAGAGGACAACGGAACATGTAAATAGGTCCATTAGGTAAATAGGTGAGATTTACTGCCGAGTTCTGGCAAGTCATTGAACAGGTAATGTCTACTCGCTGGATACGGTGGCTGGGATAGAAACAGGTGATTACTGCCAGTTTGGGCATCTCTGCACACACACACATACACACTTGAGGTTGAGCATGCTCACTAAAATGTCCTCGGCTGTACTTTGCCTATAACTCAAAATAGCTTGCAGCAGCTATGTGATTCGAATCCATTCCCACTCCATCCCATCCCATTCTGGGGTTATTTATCTGTGTGGAATGATTATTCTTCCCTGGAGAGGTACGGCACGGATAAACCTTAATCTTCATTGCTGATGGAACTCGGTCAAGGAGTAATATGACCCCACCAAGGTAAAAGATAAGCATCTTAGTTGCTCTATTGAGTGTGCTGAAATCCCTACTTATTTCTGAAGTTTCTGTGAAACTTTTTTATATAGACATACTATAACAATAATATCTACATTTGGCAATGATATCAATTTTATAAGATAGATAAAACCATTTGGTGTTTATCTTGACAATATTTAAAGGATATCTTATAATATTTTTCATATAATACTGTCCCTGACAAGCAAAGGCAAAAGACATTAGCTTATCGGACCAAACTGTCACGCAGTTAGAAACCAAATCTGATGGCGTGTTAAATAACACTCAATCGTTGGGCTCTTATCTGTGTTTGGTGTTTGGTAAATGACCGTCTCCAGAACAAAAGGCTGAGTATGGCAGCAGACCGGTGGAACAGAAAGCAATATTTTGAGACAAAGATGAAGTATGCAGGACTGAGGAGACCGACGCCGAGGCATGGAGCGCTCAATATGTCTCAGACAAACATGGCAGATGACAGTGACAACTCACCCACAACAAATACTCATAAACAGCACCGCTGAGCAAAAATGTGTGGTCTAATAAGTTTTTTCATTATTCTTGTTCAGACTCAACAGGAAATATGAACATACACTACTTTAAAATGACGAGGGGAGAGGCAGAGATTGATAAAGAGAGGGTGAAGGAGATAGACAAAGAGAGAAAAAAGAGAACGGATGAAAGAATTAAGCCCCGTTCACACCAAGAACGATAACTATAAAAATAACGATATTAGTGTCCACACCAGCGAACACTGTCGTCTGTTTATTCTAAGCGCACGCTCGTCTGCCGCTTTAAATTCTCGAGCTCGTTACAGCAGGATGGATTCTGATTGGCTGTCAATTTTTTATCGTTCATCAGCTGGAGAAAAATCGTTTTGAAAGTGATTCCAACGATATCGTTTCTCTTTGTCTTTATTGTTATAGTTGTGGTGTGGACTCTGCTATTCTTTAATATTGAGAACGATTTTTAGAACTATATCTTTATCATTACCTTTATAGTTATCGTCCTTGGTGTGAACGGGCCTTTAGAAAGCCATTTAGCAGAAATTCAGGTCTGTTCATCACGCAGCCCTCATAGAAAGAGGATAAACACAGTTTGGGGCGGGAGATTGAATCAAGGGTGAGAGAGAAAGGAATTGAGTCTCCAAAATCAAATTACTCTGCCCTAAAAAAGCGTTTGTCCACAGGAACAGTGAGTGGGACAGGAGGCTTATTCTCGCTTGGGTGGAGAGCTGCTGGGCCAACAATGGCAGATCACTTCCAAATCCTGACCTGCAGTATCAAGCCCTGCTGAGTCTGCCCACAATGCCACTCTCTGCAATTGACACACTAAATACACTACACACACACACAGGCTGCCAAAAACTAGCATAGCTCATGACCCACACACAAAAGAACCACTTTCAAATCCTGACCTGCAGTATCAAGCCCTGCTGAGTCTGCCCACAATGCCACTCTCTGCAATTGACACACACACACAGGCTGCCAAAAGCTAGCATAGCTCATGACCCACACACAAAAGAACCATTTCTGCAAACAAATTAGCCTTCTAATTTTTAAAAGGTAGACATATTATTGCATACTTTACATTAGTGCACCACAAGGGTTTGAGATTTGGCTAGTTAGCATGGTTAACATGCTCAAGTTTAGCCCATGATCCTACAGTATGCCATCTTTCTCCTTTGATGGCCATTCAAATGTAGCTGTGAGATTAAACTTTTTTTTTTTTTTGCTGACAGATGGCTCTTTTAGGTATTAAATGTCCTTCTATATCGCCTTTAAAAACTATACAATATAAAACTATACAATCATCCTTAAAGCCCCTAAAATAATAAATGTTTAGGTTTAATTTAGGTTATAGCTGATGGTTTGACAGTGTTATATCACATGTGACAATTTGGCAAGCTGTGCTGACAGGCCGTGGGTGAGGAGTGCCATATGGCTGTTAGGAAATGTAATTTTGGGACAACTGATCGTATGAAAAGCAAAAATATCTGTTCATGATTCCACATGTAAAACTTTTTTGCTGAGTCTAACCAGGTGACACTGATAATAAGGGATAAATTGGTGCAAACTAGGAGCTATGGACATCTTTCTGCGACCGCGCAGAAGAAATAATATGCCGCGCACAGTAAACACACAAAAATGAGTTGGGAAAGCCATTTGATTGAATTCTAGTAAATGCGAAATGATTGCAATGCTCGGGCAAACCACTATAGAGTTGGTGTCGCTATAGAGCTAGAACCGGTGAATGTGGTTTACTGGTTTCATAGAAAGAGATTGATGTGCGCCAAATCAGTCGCTGTAGAAATCGAATATTTTAATGGCTGTGGACGAAAGAGCTCAACACGAGAGCTAACGCAAACGCAATGACATGTGAAATAAAATGTTTTAAAGATGGCTTGATTAAGTGGTGGAAATAGTGGATGATTAGCACAGAATGGTAACAAAACTCTGGGCCATTTACAGTTACACAGAATAAGAATTCACATGTTCAAATTTTTTGAAAATGTTTATTTAAAATAGTTTATATTATATTATATTATAATAAATAATTGACCTCAAAAAAGAAATTCATGAGCAATAACTGCTTCATTTTTTCATATTATATTACATTATATTATATTATTATAAAGAATTTTTTTAATGATTTTTTAAATAGAATTTCTTGGAAAGTAACAGCACTGTAAAAAAGTATTTTCTTCATTTGAAGTCATTAACATGTTTTCCATATAACAACGTAACTTGATGCTTAAAACTACCATCGTATGATAAGTCGTTGAAGAAATTTTCCCCCAAAAAAACAACATAGTAACTTTGTCGCTCAACCATCATTCAAAACTTAACTTAGTTATTAAATGACGATCATTTAATAACTTAGTTATTAAATGACGTTGCCAAGCAAGAGGTTGAGTTATAACTTTTGCTAAATAATTAGAGATCAAACTAAATTATTGCTGCAAATAATAAACTCTTAAAAATAAATGTTCTTTATTGGCATTGATGATTCTATGAAGAACCTTTAACACCCATGAAATCTTTCCATTGCACAAAAGGGTCTTTATAGTCGAAAAACATTTCCACTCTTAAACATAAAGGTTTCAGAAGGGGGTTTTTGCAGTCATGCCATATAAACATTGAGCTATGTTGGTAACTATGGAACATAGTAGGCTAACGATGTTTTGGGGAAACACACTGAGCTGACTGTGGGCGATCTGGGTGGGTGTGCGTCTGAGGCTGAAACCGTGTAATGGTGACCCAAAACTGCAGAAACCCCTGCAGAATTCCCACCAATTGACCTAGATTCCCACCTTAAATGTGAATTTGTTTAGCGTAGGTTGTATAAAAGTTGTATATTATCAGTGTTTCTTGTGCTAAACCAGTGCAGTATGGAGATGCAGAGAGGGGTCAGAGAGAGACACAGTCATGGAAACAGAGCTAAATGCAGCTTCAGCACCTGCAGTGCGGCTAGGCAGGCTCATCGATCTGGGCTACATGCAGCTCAAATGCAAGCAGTATTGCCCCAATTCTCCCGGGCTAACAGGTGACTGTGTCTCTATTGTTTTCTTAAACCACTCTTGGGCTGTTTAGTTGCATGTTGGTACGCCAGTGCAGTGGCTTATTGATATGTCGAGTTGTGATGCTCATATGGGAAATACTGATTTGAATACAGCTCGATCCTATTCTGCTTCTTTTTTCTCTCTTTAATACTTTCTTCTCCCCTTTTCTACTACTACAAAACACACATGTTGTCCATTCAAATCTCCACAGGTATCTGCACAACAGAGAGCAAAACACATCCCACACTCCTCATTAGCTTCTTGTGCCGCTCAGATTTGGGGAACAGTCATATTGCGGTGGTAGAATAAAAAAAAAGAAAAAAACCCTCCCGGTGTCTCTAACAAGATTTCCGTCTTCGGCTTCTAAATGAATCCCTCCTGCCGAGGGCTACGAGCGATCTGCCTACTGCACCCCTGCCACCAAATCCATCCTAATTATGTCACATGTAAATCCATTTGTCAGATGCATAATCTCCGATCCATTTATCAGAAGGTCAGGAGATTCGGAGGAAAATAGACAGAGTTATTACTCTGTGACTCTCAAATAAGATTTGAGCAGGATAAACAGATCCTGCGGACTGAGGAAGAGAGGTGAATAATGAGCAGATATGCAGAAGACAGGAGAATCATTACACCTCTCTGAACACCCCCGCGCCCTCCGTAACAACACAGGTCTGAGGAAATCCACTTAACTACCACCTTTGTCATTTCAGCCTAACCAAAGGCTGATGAGATGTGTGACATACAGTGTAAATGTCTTAAATGGCATCTTAGGAGGTTGTATTTTGACAGTAATGATGTGAATGAGATATAAAAGAGATTGTAATAAAGTTCAGGAGAAGAATGTTCATATAAGCCTGTCAATCACAATTCTTAAGGGCATATAGAGTCTCTCTTACACTCTCTTATTCATAGCAGAATATTATATCTTTCCATACTTCCCACATTAAATATATTAACAAATGGACTTTCAAATGATATTCAACTGGATGCAAACAAGAAAACAACTAAATGCTGTTCTTTCTATTCATCAATAAAAAATTGTCTTTGATAAAAAAAAATACTAAGCAGCACAATCGTTTTCAGCATTAATAATAAGAAATGTTTGATCACCAAATCAGCATATTGAATGATTTCTGTGACACTGAAGACTGGAGTAATGCTGCAAAAATTTCAGCGTTGCGTCACAGGAATATATTACATTTTAAACTATATTAAAATAGAACACAGTTATTTTAAATTGTAATAATATTTCACAATATTATTGTTTTTACTGTGATTTTAATTAAAATTTAGACTCCTTCAAAAACATTAAAAAAATCTTACTGATCTTAAAACTTTTGAACAGAAGTGTATAGTATATAGCAAACACACACACACACACACACACACACACACACACACACATAGTTTATATATATATATAAACTAATGTACATTTTACATTACAATTATAATGACTATCAAATTATTATATTATTTGGTTTGATTTGCTGGTTTTAGCTTGTTAGTATGGAAGAACCAGCTTGGCCAGATTTGGAGACCAGCTAAAACCAACATAGGCTGATTTAAGCAGCTTTCTCAACAGAAACCACAAACAGTGCACAGCTCTTGCAAAGCTCTTGAAAAGCCCTTGAAATTGAGAGGCCACAATTAACACACAATATCACCAAACACAACGAACAGAATAAACTGAAGGACACATGGTGAGACACAGTGAACAAAGCCCACTTAAAAACCGACCAAATGACTGACAAACTGCTATTGAGCTTATACCTACTGACTTTATTCTGTACATCTCTGAAACCTCCCTATCTTCATCCCCCTACATCCCGCCAAACATCTGACAACAAAAAACACATAAAGATAGCAGAATAAAGGTCACAGTTGCATATTTCCTGTGGCTACACGCATAAAGCAGAGACATTTCTGGCTATACAAATCACCTAAAATGATGGAAACTGACTTACAGAGATATCATTACATTTAATTACATGTAAATTCTTCTAAAGTCAACCAATATACAGCATGTTTATGTTTCCATCCTGAAGCAATTATGCCTGCATGCTTGATAAAACACACACACACACACACATGCTCAGACTTCACTCACACATCACACGCAAGACGCAAGCTCACGGCAGCTTATCATGCCAGCACTCCGTGCTTAATTGCATTGCAGCTGGTTCACACACAAACACTTGATGTGATTGACATTTGACAGAGCAGGAAGTCAAGCACACACACACATATAAACACACTTACAACAGAAACCAACACACTGACCCTGTGCCATACAATTACCACCCCATCCACACCTCACAGTGAGAAAACGACACTTAACCTGAGACTTCACGTACGCGCACACACTAGCGCATTAACAAACACATCATGCACAAATAAGCAGAGATGGCCAACAAATTCACGCAAACATAGTCTTTGCCTCTCAGTGAACAATCATATTGTACACATTATACCTTCAATTCAATCAAATAATAGGACTCTTACAATTAAACAATTCATTAGTTCAGTTTGAAGTCATTATTTTTTATGGTATTAAAGGAATAGTTCACTCCAAAATGAAAATTTGCTGAAAATTTACTCACCTTAAGGCCATCCGAGATGTGGATGAGTTGCATGCGTTTTAAAGCCATATCAATTTAAACTTCTGATAGGGTTTTCTGAGCGCACACATCTGAAGCACACGCACAGAAAGCGTCTGTCACTCGGCATGTGAGTACTAAACTAAGTGCTCTTTCACGTCTTACTGCGCTTAAACTGTCAAATACACACAAGGTTATGTCAAAAACACACATAATTTACATAAACACAGTTGGTTATGTCTGTGAACGTAAACAGCTGGGAAAGAAAATCGCATGCGATATGTGATAGCAACATAATATACAGTACCTACTGCTGTCTATGCTGTTAATATGAGCCATACAATAAAATAAAAACAGAAAATCACTCACTCACTGCTCTTGACGGAATAACTTCTGTAGCTTTATTAAGAAGACATTTCTTACTTAAATGCTGCTTTTAAACGCTCTAGCGTGAAGAGAAACATGGCAGATTGTGTGCGGCTCACTCTGCTAATATGGCAGTGTCCGCCAACAGTGGTGGGCGGGGCCTGTAAAATGCAATGTCACATTGTACAGATTCTGCGAACAGCTTGTTCTGAGACACTGCTTATGAGGTTTTTATGGGGATTAAAAAAAAGGAGTGGGTGGATTTTTATCATTATAGGGTGGCTGTGTACACACACTGCCAACACACATTTATGTTCAAACCCCATGTCAACAAAAGTCAAAACCAATTGTAAGATGAAGTCCACAAAGACAACAACAACATATCTTGGTTCTGTTAAACAAAGCAAAACCAATGTTACTCACGTGTTTGGCAAACAAAGCAACACAGGTGTCCATTTTCAGGCTTTCCTGTTGTCTAGGTAGCGTTTACGCCCCCGACTGTTGATTGGCTACAATAGTGTTGTGTTGCTTGTTCCGATCCACTTTGCTTTTCCCCTATTTACAGAGCCAGGACTATGTGAAAGTGACGTGAAAGTGATGCGACGAGTGGCCAAGTATGGTGTCCCATACTCGGAATTTGTGCTCTGCATTTAACCCATCCAAGTGCACACACACACAGCAGTGAGTAGTGAACACACACACACACACCCGGAGCATTTTTGCTCAAGGCTCCCACCTCAGTCGTGGTAAGAGAGTGCTGGTCATTCACTCCCAACACCTACAATCCCTGCCGGTAATGAGACTCGAACCCGCGACCTTTGGGTTACAAGTCCGACTCTTTAACCATTATGCCACGACTGCCCCTACAAACACCATATTTTTTAGCACACACACATCTAGCAAAGATTCACAAAATTGTTTGTTTGGGTGTTGATTTCAATTATCAATGGTGTTTCTCAGGAATGGACTTTGTGAATGGCTTTGTAATACTTAAGTCAAATTTTGCAGTTATGAATCTGTGGTTGCACATGTTCACTGCATGTCCATCTACGCTGGTGGCATAAAAATTTTTTTGGACTGTGCTGATCCTCTTGGGGCTTGAAATGAACCCCACTATCTCTCCTCCTCAACCCTCTCCTCTCTTTCTAAAAAAAAGCTGAAACAGTAATTACTCCTGCAATCTCCCTACAGTACAGTACAGGACTAGGACAGGGCTCCCTGCACACAGTGGGGTTTTCATGAAAAATGGAACAAAGAAAGAGTGGAACCCTTCCCCCAACATCCTCTCTTTCTCTACCTCCTTTTCTCTCTCTCTCTTCTCCTCACCACCTCAGCTGCTTTGTCCTGGACGGGCAGACACATAGTATTAATCCCCAACTGCAGCAATGCACTCACTCACTCACCCTCTCTGTCACAGGGTGAACAGGGTCGGCTTTTTGTCTAGACTGCCTATAGAGAGAGTTCTGCACATAAACACACATGCATGCGTTTTTATCCCTACGCAGGGCGAGTGCATCTGCGCAACGCTGCCACGTGCGCTGTATCTTTGTCCTAATGCTAAGTCCTCTATCCCAGCACACACACACACACACACACACACACACACATCTGTCAGTCAAGGTCCTCTGATCACATACTGCATTGCAACAAAGACTCCTGTACAAAATATAGACACTGTCAAGAGTAATCCGATCTCACAGACAATGTAACAATGTCACGGTTAAAGGCAGGGTGCCTTTTTCAAGCAGTTCATGATTATTGGTATTTTATTTTATTTTCATGTAAATATGTTTATAGATTTATATTATTATAAGCAAAACAATACAACATGTTTACAATAGGGTAAACATTTACAACATTAGTTAATTCAATAGTTCAAACAAATTAATAATGAACAACATACTTTTACTGCATTTATTAATGTTGGTTAGAAATGGCAATTTCTACATACATTAATACCAACATTGTAGACAATAAAAATGTAATATATATATATATATATTTAGTTACATATTGTTACAAAAATGTTAAATTACTCAAATTAAAATGTTCTATTTAAATTTATTTCAGCAGCCATTACTCCAGTCTTCAGTGTCACGTTAGCCTTCAGAAATTATTCTAATATGCTGATTTGGTGTTCAGTTATCATCAATTATTATTGGTGTTCAACTATTGATAATGGTTCTTCTTATTATGTTGGAAACTATTTTTACTGCTTGATTATTTTGTGGAAACTGTGACATATTTTTTTCTGGATTCTTTGATAATAAAACGTTTGAAGCATTTATTTGAAATTCAAAATTGTAACATTGTAAATGTCTTGTGTGTCGCTTTTGATCATTTTGAAAAAAAAAAAAAAAAAGTACTAACAAGGAACAATAGCATATATATACATGAACATTTTTAAAGATGAATAAATGCTGTAAAAAAAATCTATAATAATAATAATAATAATAATATAAAGCAATAAAATATCAAAATATCAAATATGTACGTGTAAATTTCTCTATCAAATATTCAAATTAAAAATGTATTAAAATAAATGATAAAAATCCATACATACATTCTTGAAACTGATTATCCTCTGTAGGGTTGTGTAATAAAATAAATAAAATTAAAATTAAAGAAATATATAAATAATAAAATCATGTTATTAATCTCATTATTAGATTGAATGTGGCTCAGTGGAAGAATTAACTTTCTGAGCCCTTTTGCAATTTTTTTTTAGTATAGAAATGTGATCACTTCACAATGTTACATTATTGTAACATTGTAAATGTCTTGTGTGTCGCTTTTGATCAATTTAAAGCATCCCTGCTGAATAAAAATATTAAATTATTATATATTTTTAAATCTTACCTTAAACTTATGAAAAAAAAAAAAAAAACATTAACCTACAAACTGCCATTCTAAGACAAAATAGAAATAAAAATTCTTTCATTTTGTGTCCCACTAAAAATAACATAATATGGGTTCAAAATAACATGACGGTGAGAATATAATGACCAAAAAAACTAATAATTTTTGGGTGAACCATCCCTTTAAGGCCATCTGTGATGGTGTGATCGTTTGAAAGAGAGAGAGGGAGGAAGAATGGGATTCTTATAAATAGTTCATGGCTTTGGAGAGTTAGAAACCATAGGGTGATGCTACTGTGAGGTGAACGAGGGGTAACTCGCTCCTCAGGGGGTAAAAAAAATGTTCCATAACCCTGAACTGACCTGCTGTTTTATATAATAAAACAGACTTTCCAGCTCTGACTAAGTTCATTCTCCACGCCGTGCTCGAAGAACGTGTCGAATGGATGTAGCACAAGGAAATAGAAGTGAGCGGCTGGGTTGGCGGTTTGACTCTGTTGGCGAAATAAGATCTGTGAGTTCTGGACTCAAGACTGTGCGACTGCAACGTGCAACTGAGCGATCAAGGTCACTGTGGTTGCCATTACCGAAGCGCCCCTGGGAAAATACCGGAAGCTTTCAGTCGGCACTTATCGGCTAGTCTCAATTTCTTTCGAAGAGAGAATGGATAATAACCTCAGTGAGAAATGACAGGCTTTACCTTGCCTAGACGACAGAGGTACATGAATCTGACTCTATGAAAAGGCTCAGACAAACAAAGCACTCTTGACTTATAGATTATACACAAAGCACCTGTGTAAACACAAACACAACATACACAGTCATAATACTCATCCATGAACAGAACAGAGTGCTACATAAGCATATAATCAAGTCAACTGACAATAAACATTTTGTCTATGCGCTATATACGTATATATCAATGTTTTATATACAGTTGAATATACAAGTCCCCTTTTATGTATAACGTGTATTTGAATGTTTAAGTGAATCTAACACTCAACGTTAAAAACCACAGTTCAAGAGTAACTGCTCTAGTCCTGCCCACTCATCGGGACAGTTTTAGAGATTACAGAGCGGCTTCCCGCATCGGTTCTTGCCAGGGTTTTATAGATGAAAGGCTATGGTGAGATTCTGCAGAGAGAAATAGAGAAGGTCCCAAGCTCTTCAAATCCCTTCCTTTTTACATTTTTTTTGGCACTGGTATCGAAAAAAAAACCAAACGATACCCAACCCTACATTTCACAGGTAAATTCCCTGATATTTCCAGGTTATTTATGATTGTGGGGACCCTAAATATAGTATATTATTGAAGCTACAATAACAATTTAAATCAAAGACTGCTTGTAAAACGAATCCTGTATCTTCATGATGCTAAAATCCAAATTTCACACCTTATATTAAGTCAGAAAACATTCTCGGTCATCACAGAGACAGCGCATACACATGTTCTATTAAGAACAATGCTTGCAGTAATGAGGTGGAAGATTATATATCTTCTTTCATAGCTATTTGAAACAGTAATCACTAGAAAAAAGGTCCCTGACTCTGTCCTAGGAGGATGGGGAGAGGCTTATCCCTCCCTCGGCACAGGTGGAATGTAAAACAGATTGCCCGAAAGGGTTAAAATATTCTGCAGAGCGTCTAGGGAGACACGGGGGAGGAAAAGGGGGTTGGCAGCAGGTCTGAGCCAATATCTGCACAGATTTATTGGGATTCTTCCATTGTCATTATGCCGTCTTGCTTTCATTCAGTCTTTAGGTATATTCAGCCACAAAGTTCATTTCATTTTGGTACAACCACAATATTTTATGAGGAAAATACTGATACTGACATTTACAAATACATTTTCTCTGTCACACTGTTATTTATGCTCCTCTCTTTGTTTCTTTCTCCTCTTTCAAAGGTGCAAGCAAGCTTTAGTGTCTTTCTTTGACTCTTTCTCATTCTCTCCATCACGCGTCAGCCTTGTAAACAGAAAGGCATGGTTGAGTACACATACAAAGCCTCGTGAGAAGCAGCGTGAAGGGGAGGAGTGACAGGATACTGCAGAGACCCCGCCTCATACGCACACACGCGCAAAAAAAAAAAACACTGCATCCTTTCTCATCTTCTCTTCAGTGTCACAAAAAAACAAAACACATTTAGACTACAAACTATGAAGGAATGTGATGTGTTCTGGTCATCAAATGCACCTAATAACAAGAGAAATTTGCACCTTTAACTTCTGATTCACCATCATCAGAGACCATTACAGCCAAAGCAACAGCCAATCAATCACAATCTCCCATAAATCAGCACTTTTGCATCCAGTACTCTCAAAATCAGGTTTTCCACACTCATTACTTTGACAAAGGCAGGCTTTAATACGAGTAGAATTGGTTTTAGATGAATGTGTCTGTGGTCAGTGAGTTTTTCCATTACCTCACTGACCTCAGCAGACGTCTGGACCATGACAACGGGCCGAAGAATTACAGTGACGTGATTAATTAGACAGAGATGCAACTTTCTATTCAGACGCAAAGGCAGAAAGGCTGTAATTAATGAGGTGGAAGGTGATGAGGAACCTATGAAAACATGAGAGAGGAATAAAAGAGAAATGAAAAGAGATGGTGACAATAAGGAGATATATAAAGATGAGAGATCATTTGTTAATGAGCAAGAGAGAGAAAGAAACACTAGTAATGACACATCACATGCAAATGAGAGCGTGGTGTCTGGGAGCGCACTCCGTAGGAGTCATTTTTCACCATTTTCCAAAAAAAAAACAGAACGCTAAAGTCAAGCGAGCCAGTTTCGCTGTAGGCAAAGCAATGCATCAAATTGGTTTACAAACCACACTGAGAGTTTTAAGTTACATAAAATACAAAACAACACCATTAAATTTTTCATCACATTAAAATAATAAAGCTTCTAGAGGCGTTTGAGGCAAGGAATGGGCGATGATGCTTTCCTCCATATGACTGGTAAGCAGTTGTTTGATGAGATAACTAACGTTAGCATGACTTATTAACCATTAATCGCCAGGCCTGATTCACAAAAACCTTTAGGCACAGGCTAAACATCAGAAAGAGATTGTGATTGGCTGATGTATCATTACAGGCCTTGTAATTTGACTATTTGTATAAATAGAATTAAAAATCTTACAATATCTTATGATTTCTACCTGTATGGCTTATTACTCCTTTTGAAGCTACACTTGCACATTCAGTAGAATTATCTCTATTAGTGGCCAACCAAGACTAATAATGATACTTAACTTAAAACTAGTAGTAGCAATAAAATCATGCACTTCTTCAGGGATTTAGGTCATTTGGATCTTATTTACTTATTTATGTGTACATTTTTCTATTTCACCATTATTTGTTTAAGCATATACAGTGGGTACGGAAAGTATTCAGACCCCCTTAAATTTTTCACTCTTTGTTATATTGCAGCCATTTGCTAAAATCATTTAAGTTTCAGCTGCAGGGACAGGACGACTGGTTGCAATCGAGGGAAAGATGAATGCGGCCAAGTACAGGGATATCCTGGACGAAAACCTTCTCCAGAGTGCTCAGGACCTCAGACTGGAACTAAGGTTTACCTTCCAACAAGACAATGACCCTAAGCACACAGCTAAAATAACGAAGGAGTGGCTTCCCAACAACTCTGTGACTGTTCTTGAATGGCCCAGCCAGATCCCTGACTTAAACCCAATTGAGCATCTCTGGAGAGACCTAAAAATGGCTTTCCACCAACGTTTACCATCCAACCTGACAGAACTGGAGTGGATCTGCAAGAGGGAATGGCAGAGGATCCCCAAATCCAGGTGTGAAAGACTTGTTGCATCTTTCCCAAAAAGACTCATGGCTGTATTAGATCAAATGGGTGCTTCTACTAAATACTGAGCATTTTTCAGTTTTTCTTTTTTAATAAATTTGCAAAAATGTCAACAATTCTGTGTTTTTCTGTCAATATGGGGTGCTGTGTGTACATTAATGAGGAAAAAAAATTAACTTAAATGATTTTAGCAAATGGCTGCAATATAACAAAGAGTGAAAAATTTAAGGGGGTCTGAATACTTTCCGTACCCACTGTACATAAACTTTTGGAACTTCATTACAGTGGACATTACATAAAATCCCACAATTATTGTCAAAGTTTGGTATATATATTTAAAAATTATTAAGCTTAATTTTTGCAGCAGTGCATAGTCATTTATTTTCATTCTGGATGTTTTATTTATTCAACACATTTTTTTTTTTTTAATTGCACTGTGTTAGGGCCTATGGTCGGTTAATTTTGACCACAAACAGACACATTTTTTTTTCTATTAGACTCATTGTGTGTGTTTTTTTTGTTTTGTTTTTTGTTCAGATTGCATATCTGAAAAAGTCACCAAGTTTTGAACAACTCAGGAACAAACAAACAAAACTAAAACAAACAAAAAAACAAAGACACAAATTGGTAAAAAATTACAGGAAAAAAATGTAGGGTTAATGAAGACATAGGCTAATGCAAATTAGGCTAATGCAATTAAATTAAACCAGCTGAGATATTCACACACTGCCAGTAAAACTACATCTTTGACATATTTATAAAAATTGTGCACTATGAATTGACAAAGCTGTTGGTAGTCTTTCTGTGGAACTCACAGAAAGAAAAGCTAACATTTCTACTAATCAGCAAATTTCAAAATAGCTAAATATTGGCAAATTTATTGGCTTATCACCACTAAGCTCTATGCCTGAACAAACAGATAAATGTTAAAACATCTAATTTAATAACATGTGAGGTTGAAGAACTAGAGTATTGTTAAAGAGGAACTAGACTACTAGTGATGATAGCCGAAGCAAACACATATAAAGTGCTAATGCTTCAGACACCACTTCCTCTCAGACTCAAGGACATCCATCATCTCATGTAAGTGACATTTAGATATCAATCCCAGGCAAAACAGCAACACTACAGCGATATTTGATTCTAGCCTTCCTGACTCACTTTGCGTGACAAAAGCAGAGCTCAAATCATGCATGTTTGGCCATACTAAATAAATTAATAGCATGGTAGAAACCCAAATAGCAGCGCAAGGAGAGGGAAGACTGATCCAGTTGAAAGATCAGAGCCCTCACGGGTATCTGAGGGAAACAGGCTGAGAGCTGCCAGATGAAGACAGGCTGAGACAGAGAACAGGGCACTTTATAAGACCTCTCTGCAGAGGGGGGGATTTAGGACAGGTAAAGTGTGGAAAGTGCGATGTTCTCAGCGGGCTAGAACTACTGTAAATCCGTGATCTACACTCGGAGGGCAAGGAACAGACGTTCTGTTACCGGAGGATTTGTAGAGGCAGAGCGATGGATTCACATTGATGGCAGGAAAAACATCCCGGCAGAGCCGTTTTCCAGAGGTAACAGACAGGTCACACTCACAAGCTGGTTTATGGTTAGACTTGAAGCTTAATATGTCAATAATCACCGGCTTCCCATTTCAACAGACGACTAGAACTCTCACTTGGATTCTTGTCCATCTATATTGACTGACAAGTGGATCACATTCTGTTTGAGGGGAAAGCTTTAATAATCCTTATCGGCAATTGGAATAACTCATAAAAACACCTCATTATCCTTCTCCACCCATTTCCCCTACATCAAACCTCCTTCACAGTTCAACACGTCTAGTAACCCCTTGAGACAGACTACAGCTTTTATCAGATGTGTGTTTGTGATGCTGTAACCTTGACAAGGTTCTTCACACGTTCCCTCCCCCCTATTTCCTATTTTTGTTGTGACCCCAGTCTATCCGCCACAAAAAAAAGGACATAAAAATGGATTTAAGGGGTTTCGGTATGTAAAACTTTATTATGCAAATACATTTATTCCTAGGAGCGGATGCCGGGATGCTCCGATAGTCAAGTTCTTTTCCAGGCTAAGTAAGTCAGTTCTAAGCTGTGCCGGAGGCTCTGCCTTATTCTGATCATCCCATAGAGACAGCAGCTCTCAAAGACCAGATCAAGACCATTTAGAAGGATGTTTAAATCTTGATCTCATCATATGAAAGCATAAGTCTTGAGTTTTGAGGGGATGTTTATACTTTCTTATCTCACCACTTGACAGTAGGAACGTGCCTGTGCATGCATGTTCTGTATCTATCTATCTATCTATCTATCTATCTATCTGTCTGTCTGTCTATCAGCTGAGAGGTGCTACATTACATCACAACTAATGTGGAAAATTAAAGCAGAAATAAGTTGTAAAAAATAAAAATTAGATATAAAAACAGCATTTCTAAGTCTAGTAGATTACAATATTTCAAAATATTTATAAATGTGTCTATAAATAACACAAATAGGCTACAATAATGCAAATAATACGTTACATATTTAAAAGTTAGTGCAAAAAAGTCAATCTTCTGTCTATCTGTCATCAAATTTTCTTTTTAAAAATGTTTATCAAGTTAATGCCCTTGAACAGCAAAATAGCACTAGATACACAATCTGTTCGCATCAGCTCACCCGTACATGTTTCTCCATAACAAGTCACAAAAGCCCATAATTCCGTGTATGAACACTCACCTTAGAGAACCACAGGTTCAGTCCGCCCTCATTCAGCCCGCTCACCGCCCGCTCTCTCCCACAGCAGACCAGCTGACTGAACGATCTCGCTTCGGCGCGATGCTTTGAGTGGAGCATCTCTCTTGTGCTCACCTCTCTCTCTCTGATCCGGGATGCTGCAGGTGCTGTGTGATATAGTGATACCCGGTAACGCTGCCCCCTGCCGGCCAGTGCGGCGAACTGCAATCAGACCACAGTTGCGTATCACGCCGTCACCAAGCGGCTATTGCCATGGCAACAAAGAACGATAAACAATACGGAGAACAAAAACATATTTTGAAGCTAAAGTGACGTTAATGTGTTTTAAAAGCTTAAAGTTGATTAAACTAAATTTAAAGTAACAAATATTATAAAACATAATGAAAATAACAAACATAAATTCCAAAATTTATTTTATTTACAGCATCAGGTTAAAACAGTAGGTAGCAGTTGCCTACTGTTAGGCTTAGGCTTACTGAATGCGCCACATTTGAAATGGTCCAAAAATGAACACTCACAATTAGCAAAAAAAAAAAAAAATTTAAAACTATAAAATGAAGCAAAATACTTCAGCACATTTTAATTGCTTTTTCTTCCGTTTTCTTTTTCAAATAGTAGGCTATACATTATGCAATATTGGGTAAAACTCAGATCATCTTGTTCTAATTAGGGGTTCAAGCACGCAGTGCTGAAACCCTATTGTAATTGTAAGGATTTTTATTATTATTATTATTATTATTATTATTCTTCCCTAAAACTGAACGGGCAGAACAAACCGTAAGGCCTAGAGAGCTGACTATTTTTAATCATAGATTTAAGTGGTTACAGCCATGTTAACAAAATCTTTTTCCTTATGTGCTTAAATGCCTTAACTGCTTGAACCCCGGTAATTGCTGCTTGCAGCTATATTTTCTTATTATTTTTACTACTCGCCTCATTACAAATGTACTATACATATTGTATTATTTATTAATATGTGTTTATGCAACTATTCAAGCAACTGAGCTGAGCATGCAAGGGGCAGCATGTATATCGAAAATAGCAGAGGACCTAGGACAGATCCTTGTGGCACTCCATATTTTACTGGTGATAATTGAGATGACTCCCCATTTAAATGAACAAAATGGTAGCGATCGGACAGGTAGGATCTAAACCATCTTAAAGCCTGCCCTACACATGCATGTATGCAATTTCATTCTAATTTGCAACTACAAAGTTTCAAGAGTTTAAAACAAACGCAGCAACATAATCACATATGATGAGAAAACATTTTAATCTACTAAAATCTTTGTAACCAAAAACGTGAACAACACCTCTACACATACATTACTGTTCAGCATTAAAAAGAGCATCATTTGCCATTTACAAATCACTTAATCCATGGAATTTTAACAAAGAAAATTGATTGATTGATTGAGAAGCATCAAGTCTGCATGATGCATCAATGTGCTGCTTCAGCAGGTAAGAATATAGGAAGAAGTTAAACTAGAACATATATGTTCTTAATATAAATTCATAACATATGTTCTACACTGAAGGCTCCTGAGGTCAGATTGGTTGATGGAGTATTTTTCAGTTTTTCTTTTTTAATAAATCTGCAAAGATGTCAACAATTCTGTGTTTTTCTGTCAATATGGGGTGCTGTGTGTACATTAATGAGGAAAAAAAATTAACTTAAATGATTTTAGCAAATGGCTGCAATATAACAAAGAGTGAAAAATTTAAGGGGGTCTGAATACTTTCCGTACCCACTGTATATATATATATATATATATATAATTATCACAGATGGCAATCATGTTCCTGAGAAAACAATCTGGGACACATGAAAAAAATATTAACTTCTATTTTTTACATTTGTGATGACCATTATGTAATCATAATACATTTTTTTTTTTACATGTAACATTGACAAGATACTCACCAGCGTTCTTACCTCTGTACTGCTATCATCAATTGATAATGGCTGAAACTCGAAGGCCATTGTCAGAAGAATAAAAAAAGAGCAATATTTGACTAATAAGAACCAACTTTGACTAGTTTAAGTAGAGACCTAATGTGGCATAAGTGATTACTTGGTAATACTAGTGTATAGAAGTTTGGAATAAAAAAAAACTTTTTTGAAAGAAGTTTTTGATCAAAATACAGTAAAAACAGTACGCTAATATTGTGAAATATTATTACAATTTAAAATAACTGTTTATGGTTTGAATATATTTTAAAATGTAGTTAATTTTTGGCAGATTTAAATTATAATAACAATAATAAGAAGAATGCATTAATTTGATGAAAAGTGACAAAGACATCTATAATGTTACAATAGGCATTATATTTAAAATAGATGCTTATGCTATTGAACTTTCTATTCATCAAAAAATCCTGAAAAAAATGTATCACGGTTTCCACAAAAATGTTAAGCAGTAGTTTTCAACACTGGTAATAATAAGAACAATTATTAATAATTGAGAACCAAATATTATAATGATTTCTCAAGGATCATATGACACTGAAGGCTGAAGTAATGGCTGCTGAAAATTCAGATTTGCATCACAGGAATAAATTACATTATAAAAATTCTATTCAAATAGAAACAGTTATTTTAAATTGAAATAATATTTCACAGTATTAGTGTTTTTGCTGTATTGTTGATCAAATAAACACAGCCTTGGTGAGAATAAGAAACTTCTTTCAAAAACATAAAAAAAAAAATAAAAAAAAACCTTAATTATTCTAATCTTTGGTAAAAGAAATTATTCCAATATTCTTTAGACTCATTTTTAATTTGTAAAATATTTTGACTGACAAATACAATGTGATATATAATGTCCAAACACCGTAAATGACCAAAACAGATATCAACTTCTCTCCAAATATCCTAAAAAGTGCCTGCTTATGCAACATTAACATGCCAGCTAAGAGGCAGACTCCATCTGCATAAGAAAACACAGTAGCCAGCACTGTGACAGATAAAAGCAACTAACCCTGGTGACTGCGCTACCACACCACCAGGTGGCAGTACTACCTGAAGGTCTAATCTGGGTGGACCAGCAAAAACCTACAAATTCTGGATCCGGGCAGTTCAAACCAGCCGGAAAAGGTTCCTAAATGGGACTTCAGACATGAGAGAGTACTACAAATTCAGCAGAAAAGTCTAGCATGATTTGATTTCTTTTTCTTGTAAAGGCGCGTTCAGATACGTAAAACCCTAAACACTGACATCCAAGATTCAGATTAAACAACTCTGATTTAGTTTCAATTGCAATAGTAAGACAAAAGGCAAAAGTTCAATTTGATCATTTAACAAAAGCAGCCATAAACAAGAAATACTGCAACTTACAGATGCCAAATTTTTTTTTGTATGTTTGTTTTTTTACTCTACAACCACATAATAAAAGGCCCTGTGCTTGTTTTGGTTTCTTCAAGATTTCTGAAGTAGGAAACAAAACCCTTGAGTTGTGAGAATAATCAAATACTTCCACCTATGTAGTGTGCACTTTACAAAGCTCTTAGACTTCTTGACAAGGAAGTGACATTGTTAAATGGATCATTGAGCTCCATCTGATTCGATTCCAACGGCCTGTGCTCCTCACAACCTCCCGGCGGTGTGCTTTCATGTAAAGTTTGAGTAAAATAATGTAACACTGTTCCATATTAGAGATCTCCGTCCTCATAAACACGTGATCCGTTACAGAGGAAAGCCTCCTTTTCCGGGGTCACACTGTCCCTGTTTAGACTGCAGGCGGGTTTGTACACACTCAGTTCCTCGTCCATCCTGGAATGGGCCAGTGTGGCTTCAGTACTGTGCCAGATTCCATAGCCAAAGTAGATTATGAGTCCTGGAGAGAACAGAGGTATAATAGAACAAATTATTGACCGCATACGTGCCAAGTGCTTTTCGGGAACCCACCAGAGGACATCGTCAAATGACCAAAAGCCTTTATTTGATATTTACAAGTAGCAAAACTTGTGTTTATGAGCATTTTTCAAAAGTTTTTTGTAGGGATGCACCGATAGGATTTTTTGGGGCCGATACCGATACCGATTTTAACAATCACTTATTGGCTGATTCCAACATATTAATCCTTTATTGTAACAGACTTTATTATGATTAATCTTCTAATTTGTTTTTGTACATAAACATCGGCAGCCGATACATCCGTGCATCCCTAGTTTTTTGTCATGCATACAGGCTCATGCAGGAACATGTGCTTTACCTATAGACATCCAGATGGCAAATCGTACCCAGGTACCCCTGTCCAGCTGCATCATCAGGTACACATTGACAAACATGCTGACCACTGGGATGAATGGAAGTAAAGGAACCTGTTGGAAGACATGAAAAAAATTATTTGTTATTAAAAATGACTGGAATGTGTAATTATATGTAATGGTCATGGTAATGGTGTAATGGTCAGTGAGTGTCTACAATAAAGAAATGGAAAATAAAAATCTAAAAATCTATTCATTTTGTATTCATCTTGGCTTCATTGTTACTTTAATCCTATTTCTATGCTATTATAGTATTTATTAATATTTTGAATTGTCTTTTTATATTTTCAGTTTTCATTTTAACTCAAGTAATTTTCTGTGCTTTTATCATTTTTATTAGCTTTTTTCATATTTCTATTTAGCTTTAATTTATTTTTATTTCAGTTTTAGTAATTGTAGTACTTCAACAAACATATTTAATTAGAATTAATTTTCGTTTAAAGTTAAAACACCAGGTTAAAATATATAATGAAAAACAATATATTCAAAAATAATATATTCTTCATTGTAATATCAGGACAGTTGAATTCCCCTGCCATTTTTGAAAAAAAGTAACATTTTAAAAAGGACCGTTCAAGTAATTGTGTGTATGAATCACATTTTTTAAAAATAAATTAATAAATCTGGAAACAAAACAAAACAAAAAATCACCTAGTCAGTGAACCACACAGAAATCAGTATTTGGCTTCTTGCATTTAATAATTAATAATCAACATTAGATTAAATGAAACTAAATCTATAAATAGAAAATCTACCTCTAAAAGTACTTTTATTGGGTTTGACCACATCCTGGTGCTCTTTTAGATGTGCTTTTGCATTATGAGGTCTAACCTTAAAAGAGAGCTTGGTTTTACTCTCAGGTTGTCTCCAGATGATAAATGTGACAATGACACACACGCTGAACAGAACACTGAGAATGACAATATTCCACACTGCACTTCCACCCAGGACGGCCATCAGACTAAAGCTGAAGATCAGCAGACCTGGAAAAGATGCAGTTTAGAAACCTCCAGAAAACAGCTGAATAAAGTACTAAAGCACCTTAAAAACAGGATCTGTCTTAATGTGGATTTCATACCAAGCAGACTCGTACAGACGTTAACAGTGAAGCCTGAAAGGTTGGAGGGTTCAGTGATGTCGGGGAAGAGCAGTGTTTTGAAGCTGAAACGCTCTTCTATGCCGGGAAGAATCCCCATGCTAGGCGTACTTATGGTCTCGCTCATTTCCATCTCGTCCTGTGTGTTGGCTATGTGATATGTTTGAGAAAACTGCTCGGGCTGATACCTGTAGATCACAATATTATTTTACAATTAACAGCCAAACTGTAATGACACAAATATTTAAATGCATTCATTTCACATGCATCTGCCAACCTGAGTACTAGAACACAGGCAGCGACCAGCGTGTAGGCCAAAAGAGTTCCTATAGACATCAGATCAACCAGGTCCTTCAGGTCAAACAGGAAAGCCATAATAGCTGCACAGGAATGGAAAGGATCGATTTATGGTCTTCTGTTTTGATGATAGGATGATATTTACAATAAGCAGTTTAATAAGGATTCAAAGCTATATGTTCTATGTAGAGCATTTAGGCCAACATTACTTTTAAATTTCTAGGTAAAGAAAGTATAACAAGTACATAAACATTATTCCCTCAAAATGCTCCTATGAAATCAATTTGTGTCTTGTTTGTCAGTGAACAGTGAACAATTAAATAAATAAAAAACAAATATTTTTGTAATCAAAAGAGTCATTATTCATGGATTATCAGCTGTTACAAAACATGCATCAACATGTTTAAAAGCCCATTTGTAATATTAAATAGATGTGAACATTTGTAAAATAAAAATAAAAAAACGGACCACAAATACCTTCAAATTCTATTTATTTTCTTTCCTTCCTCTTTTCACATCAAATTTGACCTTGTCGGTGAGATTTAAGATCCTTACTGGTGTTATATATTTCAGAGAGTATTTGAATGCAGCAATACCCAATAGGAGTATTTAAAAAAAAAAAGGGGGGGGGGGGGGGGGGGTTAGAAAATCAATAAAAAAAAAAAAAAAAGTTTCATGAATTCCTACAAAAAAAAACCTCAATATCATTTTCATACTTCCTTTTCATAGAATAGGAAAATAGGAGAGAATAAAACACCAACAACACTACTCTGAGACTGCATAAAGGGGATAACCTGTATTAACCTTTATATAAAATAACCTGGATTTATTTCCCATGGATTTATTAAACATGGTAGTTTTTGCAAATGTTTTTTTATAATAATAATAATAATAATGCTATCTGAAGTATTCTGTCTCTGTCGCCAAAGATCATTTTAATAATATCTGTGAGAAATTGAGGAAGTGAAAACAGGTCATTTGAACCGCCTTTATGCATGTAGGTTTTTGATTCATGGGTTAAAATAAAAAAAGGTACAAATGGCATGTTCTCTAGAGACAACTTCAAGATATTATATAAACATATGCAATATAAAATTAAATAAAATAAAAATTTTATTAATTATAAAGAAATTATTTTTAGTAAAATAATATTTAGTTTAAAAATAATATTAAAACAATATTAAGTGATTCCTTAAAAAAAAAAAAAAAAAAAATCTAAGTAATAATA
>NW_015655597.1:142424-157991 GCF_001515625.1 Sinocyclocheilus rhinocerous | reverse complement strand
CCCCAATCTCCATTTTTCCATTAAATGATTTCCTAAAAAAAAAAAAAAAAAAAAAATCTAAGTAATAATAAAAAAGTGTCCTGTATTCGTACCCTATTCAAGGAAAGTGCTAAAAGCATAAGCATTTAAACTTTCAATGCACGAAACAGAAAAATACACAAAACTATTCACAAAATCAACAGACTCTTTAGTATGGTAAAACTGACATCATGGTATCACGTCATGTTTGCACAATAAAACAAAAAATTCCAACACAGCAAAGTCTGTCTTACAAGTTTCTATTCCAGGTAACTACTGGAATAATTTTGAAAAGAAAGAAAACAAAACAAAAAAACCCTTTAGTACTGCCAATTACATGTAACTGCTGTATGTTTTATAAACAGTGAGTTTCCAGCCTCCTCCCTATAGATATGCACAGGCTGATGTTTCTAACAGCAACAAAAGCAGCCCACAGGAGCTCAACCCTCCAATCCCACAATGCCCTCTGCTCTTACCAGCAATGACCCCGGAGGCCAGAGTGGACACGACGGGTGCCTTCTTCTCGCTCACCCTCGCCAGAAACGAGAAGAGCAGACCGTCCCGGGCCATGGCAAACATTATACGTGGGAGGGGGAACAAGGACCCCAAGAGACTGATCATGGGATGATCAAAAAAAGGAAGAGAGCAGAAAAGAAACACATAAGCCAACTGGGCAGCTGCCAGAGGTGGTGTCAAAGGCAGAAAGGGGATACATCCAGTTTATTTACGAAGAAAACGGTTAAATGAATTCCGTCATAGCTGTCGGGGACAGGCTGTGCCATCCGGCCCATTCCAGATATAGGTTCAGTGCAATGAAAACGCTGTTTTTCCATGCAACATGCTCCAGGTGGACAGATGCGCAATACTGCGAACGTAACGCGACGTCAGTAGATTAGTAGCTTTAAAATTCGCTCACCTGCGACAAAGCCTGCTGTTATAGTGGCGTGTATGGGTGTTTTTGTTCTCTCGTTGATCCCAGTCATGAATTTGAAGAGCAGGCCATCGTCAGCCATGGCCCAGATGACACGGGGCATGGGGAACATGGCGCCAAGCAGGCTGCCGCGAGAGTTGGAGAAAACAAACCATGCCATGCAAAACAGAGACAGAGACATAGTGCATTCATACACTGCTGTGGTGTTTTTATAAGAGAGAAACATGCCACAAACAGGCCACCCCCACCAATCAGAAGTGATATTAGACCACTCAGAAAAAAAGAAAATATTTGCAGGAGCATAAGGATCAATCTCTTGGCATGGATTTTCAATCATTCAGAGGATGATTTTAAAGGTGAAGCATGTAATTTCTGAAGTACTAGTGGGAAACAAGTGGCATTGCAAAAATAATGATAGTTTCCATATTCCTTTCCCACCCCTTCCGCCTCAGATGACCGCTTAAACAAACAGAGAAATATTTTGAAAGTGCCACATAGCCACAGCATTTGCTCTTCTGGGAAATCAGCCTACAAATACTTCAAAAACACTTCTAATTTAATTGGCTGCTTTTACACAACGTCGGGTGGATTTTGATAGGCTGTTAATATTTTTATCGTTCATCGGCTGGAAAACATCATTCTGAAAGTGATTTCAACAATTGTTCCTCTGTGTCGTTAACATTGTAGTTGTGGTATGGCCTTCCCTATTCTCATAGAAGTAGAAAGATTAATATAAAATGTTACTTATAGTTATAAACATTATATAAGTTATGTGTATAGACACACACGTTGTGTATATATACGCATATACAGAATTAAGTCAAATTTTCATATAATATTTGGTTTAATTTTGTACACTCATCAACAAAAATATTATTTTTGTCAACTAAAATTAAATGCTCAAAATGAATAAATATGGCATGACGAAACATTGACTATCACTACAAGCATTATTTGCAGCATTTAGTAGCATGTATATCAGATACCCATGAGCAGAATTTTATATTGTGTTTTTTTTTGGGGGGGGTTTGTTTGTTTTGGTATCATTTATATCAGATGAATCCTCTCCTTAACAGTAAGAAAAATATATAATGTGGTTGGTTACACATTGTTCAAGCAATCTGTGTCTAAATCGGCGACAGTTCTCAACAATAATAAGCTGCAAAGTGGACCAGACTTCATGCCGATAGTCAAAAGTAGGTAGATATTTGAAGATATAAAATTGCACACTTCACTTTTGAATGGATTCCAAACAGTATTTAATACTGAAAATACTGCAATAACTGGAAACCAAAAAGAAAAATGCCAATAAATCTACTTCAACCCTGCAGCTACTGAGGTTATCA
The DNA here is from genome assembly GCF_001515625.1 of Sinocyclocheilus rhinocerous. NCBI lineage: Eukaryota > Metazoa > Chordata > Actinopteri > Cypriniformes > Cyprinidae > Sinocyclocheilus > Sinocyclocheilus rhinocerous. The sequence goes on along the minus strand of NW_015655597.1, from coordinate 155,696 downwards.
TTAGTGACTCAGAAGTTAGACGGGTTGTTAGAAGAATAATAAGTTTAGGACTTGGACAGATCATGCAGAAGACTCCTTCACTTAATAGATTACACACAATTCATACTTCACAGTTGCAAACATTTCTGAGTAACAACATCTGGTGCGAATGCATGTAGGTCATTACTATAAAATTAATTTCTGCCTGACTTTTACAGACAGAGAAAATGTGGCATACAGCCTTACTCCCACTCATAGCCTGGACTGGGTGTTGCATAACTGAGAAACAGGATTCATAACTCAGCACACCAAATTTCCCTTCATATTTTTAGCAAGGGGTTCATATGAGCGGCCTCAGATAAATATACACACACACTATCACGCAATCCAGTCCCAGACTGCACTCTCTCAACCTCTCTAAGGTTGTCCGAGTTCACTTAGTAAAATTTAATGATTGGGTTGGTCAACTTCCTAAAAGTTGCGCTATCAAAATGACTGAAGTCTTTTAAACTGCAACCAGGCTTGCGGGTAATTACATCCATTCATTTCGAGGAACATGGCTAATTATTCATTTCAAGTACATTTTTACGCTCTACCATGCAGGGGCCATTTTACTCTAGACTGGGCTGTAAATGTGTGTTAAAACAATCCCTGACTGGATGGATCAGTGCTTACCTGGTAGACAGGGCGCAAAGGGAGCCTACCGCCACAGCGTACGTGGCTCCTTCCCAGCCGATGTATTTAAAGGCCATGGGAAGGGGGCTGTTCTTATCCAGCATGTAATACGGCATCATCATGGTGAGGGCTGCTGATACACCAAAGTATGCTACAAAACAGATAAGGAGGGAGGAGACGATGCCGATGGGAATGGCTCTCTGGGGGTTCTTCACCTCCTCACCTGTGATATGAAACAGGATATTATGTTTTTATTAAACAGAAACAGTAAAAGGTTGCAGGCTGGACTCAAACCTGCATCATCCACATAAGCAACTAAGCTCAACATGTCAGTAGCTAATTGCTGTGTCACAGCATAAATAATAGGGTCGAACCAAAGGAGCCATAAACAGACCTATGCCCGGACTATCAAATGACACGAGTTCTTAGACATTTTTTATTCCCTAGAGAACATTAATGTAACAGGATACCAGTTTATTTTCAGCTCTTTACATTATTGATATGTGGGTATTTAATTTTGTCCCATCCTATCCCATGACATGACTGATCATTATTGTGTGAAACTGAAAACCGATAGTTGGTTGTCTTTTAATTAGTGGCTCTACGAATACTATGGATGTTTCGAAGTAAAATAAAATAAAATGAAATAAAATAAAATAAAATAAAAATGGTAATTGTTAGACAGTTTAAGAAAAAGTCACATTATATAGCTATAGATCTCCAATAATGAAAAAATACATAAAATTGCAATTACAAGAAATAAAATTGCCATTACAAGGAATATAGTCACAATATATATTTTTTTTCATTATATTTTTATTAAAATCTGAGAAAGGTTTCTATAAAATATAGTATATGAATATGCACAAAATCCAGACATTTTTGTTTCAATTATATTTTGTATTTCACGCTAAACATTGTAAAGGTTCATAAGAAATTATTTGTTTTCAGTGATTTTTAAGATATTATGTTCATTCAGCAAGAATGCATTAAAATGACCAAAAGTGACAGTAAAGACAGTTATATTGTTACAAAAGATTTCCGTTTCAAAAATCCTGTTCTTTTGAACTGTCTACTGTATTCAGAGAATCCTGAAAAAAAAATGTATCACAGTTTCCACAAAAATATTAAGCAGTAATATTAAACTGTTTCAACATCGATAATAATAAGAAATGTTCCTTGAGCAGCAAATCAGCATATTAGAATGATTTCTGAAGAATCATGTGACACTAAAGACTGGAGTAATGATGCTGAAAATTCAGCTTTGCCATCACAGGAATAAGAAACATTTAAAAAATTATAAATTTTTGATCAAATAAATGCAGCCTTGGTCAGAACAAGACTTTTTTCAAAGTGTTACAGAACCCAAACTTTTGAACATTACTGTACATTATATTTACATTCATTCAACTACAGTACGTTTAATCTTGCCATTAAGTCAGTTAAATGCACAATGCATGTGAAATCCGTCATTTTAAGAAGCCTTGGAGCAAGAAAATGACTCAGCTGCTTCAGTGAGTAGTGCGAGCATGTTCGCTTTTGGCAAAAGTTCCTTTGGTTTGACCTTGTGCAGAGCACTACATAAAACAGAGGAGTAGTGTTTCCATGCCAGCAGTGCCAGAGAGAGCACAGGAACATGGCTATATTACCACTCCTGACCAGCATGTGGAAGAGGAGGGGTTACTGAATGTGAACCACAGCTACAGAGAAGGAGACGAGTCCAGACAAACCCCAAAACACTCTAGCCAATCGAATACAAGGGAATGTGGGGGAGTGAGCCGCCATAAAAGAGGGGGCCAGAGGCAAACCATAAGTAGAGATCTACTGAGAATATCCATGCAATACTATTATAAACATAAAGGAAACTCTAAATAACTTTGACCAAAGCGACATGAACGCAAGCCAAATATGTAGGTAGCATAACAGCCTCACTGCTGTACCAATCTAACACTTGCATGCATTTATGCATACAAAATAGGCTTCTTGCACAATTTGCACTCACTAACCTCATGTTTGTAAACATGCATCATATATTTGAGCTTTTCAACAGAATTTTAGGAGAAAACTGGTGCCTTCTAAAGATTAGACATGATTTAGAGCACTGGATTTCAGAAAGCCTTTAGTTACCTGTAGTTGCGATGCAGTCGAACCCAACGAAGGCGTAAAAGCAGGTAGCTGCCCCTGATAAGACCCCTGTGAAGCCGAAAGGCATGAACCCACCTTTACCCAGCATCTCTCTTGATGGCAGAGGCTGTGTAGCACTGCTCAGAGAGAGGAATGTAGACAAATTATAACATGCCATTTGAATTTGAAGGGGAAGTGTGTCATTTCTGCAAAACTATGGCCCCAAAAAGAACAGCAAAAATATAAAATATGGTAACATACGTAAGTCCACTGAGGTCAATCATTATTATTATTTTTCTGGCTAAATTTTGTGAGGTAACACTGAAAAAGCTGATATATAACTTGTTTTCTTATGATAACTTTTGAAATTTGACAGTCGATATATATATATATATATATATATATATATATATACATACACTGAATATACGCTAACATTCAGAAGTTTGGAGTCAGTAAGATTTCTTTTTAAAATAAATTAATATTTTTATTCAGCAAGGACACATTAACTTGATCAAAAGTGATAATAAAGACGTTTATAATGTTACAAAAGATTTCTATTTTAAATAAATGCTGTTCTTTTGAGCTTTCTATTCATCAAAGAATCCTGAAAAATGTATGGCATGATTTATACAAAAATTTTAAGCAGCATAACTGTTTTCAACATTGATAATAATAAGAAATGTTTCTTAAGCATTAAATCAGCATATTAACATGATTTCTGAAAGATCATGTGACACTGAAGACTGGTGTAATGGCTGATGAAAATTCAGTTTGTTTTGCCAGTGGGCATAAGAGACTTGTTTTATTATCATTTAATTTTTAAAAAAGTAAAAATCCTACTGATCCCAGACTTTTGAATGGTATATAATTTTGTGGCATAATTGCAATTACATACTTGAAAATATATTCCAAAGTCGTAAAACATGACTCACTTAATGGTGGAATTGGTTCCACTGAGAATCTCATCAGGGTCCAGGTGCCAGTTCTTCAGTGTACCTTTAACAAGTCCAGATACAACCATGAACCCCAGCACCAGGACATTGATGCAGGTGAACACTTTGTTGACCATGGCTGACTCCTTCACCCCGAAGGCCAGCAGGGCTATAGCAAACAAAACAGAGTTCAAAACACTACGGAACAAAGTCAACATGAACATCCGCATTCAAAAGCTTTCATTATCAGAATGAAAGAGTGTGTTTCACAATCACTGTTTTGAAATTAATATTTATATACATAAATTTGTACGATACTCTGGAATTCTCAGTTCTAATTGGTCAGTCATGGCTCCCTATGTAATTAGTGCTCTGGTCATGTTTTACCTGTGAGAGTAAGGATGATGAATACGGAAAACATATCTGGGTACTCCGCCAGAATGCCCGGAGCATTCATGGACATGTACTGTCGACAAAAATGCTCAATTTGTTTTCCAATCAGCTCATCAAATGTGGCACTCCAAGCTCGGGCGACACTTGATGTACCTGAGAAGGTTTTTCAGATTGAGTAACATTATATAGCAAGGAAAGAAAAACATAAGGAAATGTAAAAAACTACACTATACATCAGTTTACAGATATATATGGTATAGGCAAATACATTTATAACCTTTAAAAGCATAGTTCACTCAAAAATGAAAATTGTCATCATTTACTCACTGTCAAGTTGTTCTAAACCTATACGAGTTTCTTTCTTCTGTTGAACACAAAAGAGGATATTTTGAAGAATGTGTGTAACCAAACAGTTGATGGTCCCCATTGACTTTCATAGTACATCTTTCCAGCTTTGGAAGTCAATGGGGTCCATCTACTGATTGGTTACCCATTTCCCCAAAATATCTTCTTTCATGTTCAACAGAAGAAAGTAAGTCATACAGGTTTGGAACAACTTGAGGGTGCGTGAATTACATAATTTTCATCCCTTTAAGTGATATTGTGTGTCATCTCACCTATAACATACGAAAGTATAAGGTTCCAGCCAGTTATAAAGGCCCATAGTTCCCCAACAGTCACATAGCTGTACAGGTACGCTGAGCCCGTTTTCGGCACTCTCGCCCCAAACTCTGCATAACAGAGGCCCGCAAGCACTGAGGCGAGGGCTGCGATGAGGAACGACAGGACGATGGCCGGTCCTGCATTTTCCCGGGCCACGGCTCCAGCGAGGACATACACCCCAGCTCCCAAGGTGCTGCCCACACCAAGAGCCACCAGGTCAAAGGTGTTCAAGCATCGGGAGAGTCGCGAATCCTCCGAGTTGCAGTCGACAACCTTCACCCTCAGCAGCTGTTTCCCGAAACGCAGAAGCTTTTTCAAAACCATCATTGATTTGATTTGACGACAGCTTCTTTTTGTGCCTCGTTTTCTCGGAGTTTCTCCTTTCACAATGTTTCTGGTTCACCCACAAATGCAGAGGATTCACAATGTTCAGAATACTGTTCAGAAGTGTCGCTTATCTGTAGGGGGGAAAAAAACACACAAAGTAATGAACTTGAGAAAGTGGCAGTTTATACATTGTCAAATGTATGATGTCAAATGTTTAGGGATGCACTATAATATTTATCAGTGACCATATCGACATTTTCTGTCACATTTGAATGACATTCAAAACAAAACAATGCAATGCAAAACAAAGCAAAGCAAAGCAAAGCAAAACAAATAAAAAAACAAAACAAAACAGAGTCGTGTGAACATTCTTCAAAATATCTTTTTGTTCCATAAAAAGTCATATCGATTTAGAGTGAGTAAATCTTGACTTTATTTTTCTCAAGGAATCCTACTTCATTTAAACTTTATTTCCAGAGATGAACAAAAATGCAACAGCAATCATATAGTGGTAAATGCGGTTACCCCTTCCCAGTTTGACCAAAGCAACTGGGTATTTTCCAGATATTTTCCACCAGATATGAGTGTTTGCACTGCAAACATTGTCCTTTTTTGCTTTTTTAAAGCTCCAGGACACAAACCAGCACATTTGTGGTGAGAATAGTAGCTGTCCAGTGATTTAAGGGCCTAAAAACATGTAGAGCACTGACCCATATTCACTTCAACTTCAAGCCAAGCACTAAAAACAAACCAAGTACATATCTGATGACACTGCAAGAGAAAATGACGCTATATTCTGAACCGCAACCAAACCTCGTGAATGAAAAGCATATTGTGACTCCCCAAGGCCAAGTGTCAAAATGTACTGTACTGTACGTACAAATGGGCGGTAGTTCTACAGTCAGTAAGTTCATACAGCTGCACTCTTTTCCCAAGTGTTGAGTAACATGGAGAGAAATCCATAAAATGTGACTGGTGGCAGAGCTGGAGAGGCCCACTGGGGGATAATCTATCATACTCGCACAAACTGACATGTATTATGTAACCGAGAGCGGAACTTAATGGCAAAAATACATGCAACTGCACAAGAACAACTAAGATCTGTTCACAAGCTCGGGTAATTTGCAAGGTAATTTGTAAATGAATGTAAATGAATCTCTCTATGCATGAAGCTACCATAATACTACATATGTGAAGCTGTAAATTTGATCTTTTCTCACATAGTAATAATAATAATTATTATTATTATAACTTCTTGGGAGTAACTAACTAAAAGTTGTTACACCACTACATTTTTTCAGCAGTATGAAAGAAACTTTCAGTCAGCCTGAACCAGTAAAATAGAATGTCCCTAAACCAGTAAAATAGACCTGCCTATTCAAGCTGGGAGCTAAAACTAGCGAACCGGTTAAGGCTGATTTAAGCTATTTTTAGCAAGGTAATTGAGATTCTTCATTGTTTTTGGCTAAATATTTATTACTCTGAGAAATATAAATAAAAAAATAAAAAAAATCATTGAAAAACACACACACTAACACACTCATATATATGCATGTACACAGAGCTTGTAGTTACCAAATATAGTTAGCTAGATTTTCTTAGAAACACGTAGCGTAGCTAATCACTTTTTCTTTAAATAGTAGCTTGACTGCAATTTATCTGCTTGTAATTATGTGTAACTTGTATCTTGAGAGGCTCTGGTTTCAAAATATGTTCCTTAACACAGAGTTTGAGTCTATAAATTAATCTACTGTGAATCATGACCCAGTTTTCTTTCTTTGGAGCTCACTTCTAAACAGCAAAGGGGATATAAGGAGTCACTTCCTGTCATGCCACACTTAAATAGAAAGTTCCACAGACGTGGAGGTGGCGACCTTTTCTTTCTGTCCCAGGGTGCTTCAGAGGTTGTCTTGGATCTCAGAAACGTGGAAGCAGCTTAGCAGAGTCACTCGAGCAGTACTGCACCTTTAACTGTTGTCATTTTAATCACGCAAGCGTGGCATGAGGGCCTGACTGGAACAAACCTGTTGCTGAAACAGCAAACACAAACTTTAGCCAAATTTCCTACATCTAAGCACCGGAAGTTCATTAAAATTAGATTAGCAGTGTGACTGAGTAAAGACAACCAAAGTTCAGGTTTAAAGCTGTGCCCAAGACAGGATCAGTAAAATGACTGTCCATTTTTGTTGTTGTTGTCGTTTTCTTAAACAAATGCACAATGCTTTTCTGATCAGGCTTTAGCAATGGTATGACCATGCACTGCAGGAGACTTCAGAAGAAATCAGTGTTGTACGCAAGAACTTAAGAAATTGTGTGAACATGAAAAGAAAAAAAAAAAATATAAAATATATTTATATAAAATGCACATATATAACACACACACATATATATATATACAACATATTGCAAATATAATATTAAATTCAACAAATAAGAATTTGACAAATGAATACAAATAATATATTTCATATAATGCTTATATATATATATATATATAATGCATTCGCTCAATATAACAAAATAAACTGTATTATAATTATGCATATAACAATATATTAATGCTGTTTGGCTTAACATTATGCTTATATATATTTCTAGTTTCTGTCCTGAGGTGAATCAGTGTAATCCAAGCACAAGCTGTTCCTGAGGGTCTGCTGTCCAGTTGGACCTCATTCAGATATCCCAGCATTCCCTGAGTGAGCTGGTCTAAACTGCTCTACTGGTGTGACATCAGACATGTTGAAAGGTCTGCCTCTAGCCATGCTGTAAGAATGCTGAAAGACCACAAATGCTATGAAGGTATTTTGGAAGACATTTATAAGTAATGGTTAAATGGGATTGCAATACATGGCAACAATTTCAAGATGCCTCACATAAAGACCAACAACACAACTGTAAACAATTTATGTTACATATACTTCATGACATCATGAAACTGAGGTGTTTTACTCACAAACCTTTCATAAGATCTCTAATACCGCAAATGTTTTTTAGAGAGCACATGAGAAATCTGCGATTTTCTTCTTGAACGGCATCATCCACATGACAGTGTGTTTGCAGCACTCGGTCTGCAGGAAACATCTAAGCTATGGGTTTTTCCATACATCTGTATGGAAAAATCACATCTAAATAAATCCTGATAGCTTCAACTGACAGCAGGGTTGGGTAAGGTTAACGGTGCCATCGATTGACATTCCAGCTCAGTCAGGACTAGCGAGGTGACCATAGACACACACATGCAATTTATCGGACTAAATTAAGCAGGTGGGCAGAGCAGGGGTGTGTTGCCTGGGCACCAATCAGTGGGCGACTTTCTGTTATGGTGTTCAACGTGCAGCGCAGCACAGTGAAATTTGGCCTTGGGATGCTTGTGCCTTTTTATTTTGCATTTAATCACAACATTACTTCAGTAAAGTCCCATCAGTGTGTGAACTGTATAATCTTAAACTAGATTACTGCATTATCTTAAACTAGACATGTGATCCTATGTTAGCATCAATATGCGCATGAGTATTGACGTCACAAACGTTTAGTGTATCATAACCACAACACAAGTCCTTCTAGAAACAGCAAGATAGGATAGGGTCAAGGGCACAGAGTCTACCCAGAAAAAAACAGACTCATGTTTTGCTGACGTGTTTTTGCCAGCGTCTATCCAATCATATGAGCATGTTTAGAGTGGGCACAATGTACCTGGCACCATCCGACTACCCTTAGCCTATAACTTGTGACTGTGATTTTATTTTGGAATGTATGTGACAAATATTCTTCAGTTTTGGTTTTTGGCATAAATGTCTAAACTCATTTAGGAATTGCTTGCAGCCAGCCAACGGTCTGACAAAACCCCTTCTGTCTGACCCAAGAAAACGAAAACAAGTTATGAACAAATCATGCAAAGCATGTCAAGATACCACAAGACTCTTTCACTCAACTAACTCAATATTATAAGAAAAGATGAAAGTTCTTCATGACCAGGAAGTACATCTTAACGTCTTAAGCCTTAGTTGTTTATACTGGCAACATGAAGAAGTTTGAAGATGAAGAACACTGCCATTGACCTTCCCACAAACATTGAAGAGATATGCAAAAGACCCTAATCGCAGGTTGAAAAGGACAGACACCAATGATTAAATAAAATGCAAAGCAATGCAATGCAATAAAATAATTGCCCTAATAATCATGCATAAAAACTGTGTATATTATGGGCCCAGATTTTGCATCAACAATTACGGTCCTTATAACATTTTTGTTTTCAAAATTTCTCTTATTCGGCTGTGTTTATTTTTCAGTCTTACACTAACGATTGGCTATTTTAACAATGACTAGATTCAACATTTACAAAATGTAAATTGTTTATGGAAGTAAAAATAAATGTTTGCAAAAGACCCTAATCGCAGGTTGAAAAGGACAGACACCAATGATTAAATAAAATGCAAAGCAATGCAATGCAATAAAATAATTGCCCTAATAATCATGCATAAATACTGTGTATATTATGGGCCCAGATTTTGCATCAACAATTACGGTCCTTATAACATTTTTGTTGTCAAAATTTCTCTTATTCTGCTGTGTTTATTTTTCAGTCTTACACTAACGATTGGCTATTTTAACAATGACTAGATTCAACATTTACAAAATGTAAATTGTTTATGGAAGTAAAAATAAATGTTTAAATTTAAGTTAAGCTGATTAGCAAATTAAATAAACTGCCAAGTCAATCAATCAAAATGTTATATAGCTAAATCATAGTGTGTAATTTGAATGAATGCACGCATTACTGATGAATAATCAAAAACTGAATACCAATACTGACTACGGTACTAAATTTGACTGCTTGGGGCCCCGCTATTGTGCAACTCAAAAACAAGCTACTAAAATGATATAGACAAAGACTGCTTGAATGTGTGCCAATGTCTGTCAGCACAAGTTGACATTAATTAGGAAATAAGGAATGTTATCTGTTCCTGGTCCCTCAGCATTAATAACAATGTCTGAACACCTTATTGCAGTTTTTGCAATGTTTTATATACATTTATTTACATAATTGCAATTTTATTTATTGTATTTGTGGCTTCAGATTTTGCAACTGCAATATAATTTCTTGCTATTGAGACACTGCAATTGCGTCACAAGGGGGCCTCTGAGCATTTTAATCCATTTCAGATGAATGCCTTTTACACAGAATTATCAGTCTAACAACATTGACATAAAGGTTGACAATCTAATGGTTAGTTTATAACCATTTCTTCCCACTATTTGAAAACAAGCTCTCGACGTAAACCTGATAAAGATGAACAGTGCTTGAATTTGTCCAATTGTCTGCAAAAGTTGAACTGCAACTGCAACTTCAAGAACAACTGCAACTTAAAGCTACAGTCCGCAACTTTTGGCGCTCTAGCGGTTAATAAACAGAACTTCGTGCGTCTTGCGCAAGAACATTGTAGCCGGAGCTACTTCTCTCTGTTTATGTCTATGACGAATCACGCAGGTATCGGGCTACTCCGCAGCGGTTCCACCAGAACCAGTCTAAAATAGTCCGAATATAAACACGTAATATAGGTGTACCGTAGTGATTCAGGATAAGCCAAAAACACAGTTTGGAAAATGGATTCATGGTGTACTCACTTATTATATACATTTTTTTGTATATAATAGCTTTAAGTTCTCATTTCTCGCTATAGACATTGCAACTGTGGCAAAACGATGCCTTACACTACAGGATTACTATAATCCATACATTTGTGATCAAGTTATTACCTTTTACCCAGATTTATCAGTCTAACATCATTATTGATTGACAATCTAATGGTTAGTTTATAACCATTTCCAATGTATTTTAATGCTTCTAATGGATCTAAAGCTATAGACGCCTGCTGACAGACACTCTAATTGGCTGATGGCGAGTTAATCACTCACATTCATTTTTAATTACGTCTGGGATTTAACCTGCAACCTTTCAGACAGAAGTCCAGAATCTAAACCACTATAGGCCGCCACTCAGGGCTTGTTTTTAGCATGTCATATGTGGGGTGTCAGGTAACATGTTGTGTGTTGGGGACATAGATAGATGCATGTGACCTAATTATGAGAAACATTCAAATCAACCAGTTTACACAACACAGAAGACCTGCAGGATGAGTCCATGAGGTCACAAGTCACCTCAAGACACTTCTACGTCCTACTATAGATAGCTCATGTTTTTTTTATCCTGAGCCAGTAAATCTCATAAAATAAAATTAAATTCCTTTCGATTTGAAATGACAAATAAATGTAGAATTGAAGGTGTTATGAACTTCATATTGCACCATCACAAAAAAGCTTTTCCAGGAATGTAATAATATTGCAAGGGTCAACAACGCTGAGTTTGGGATTCATTAAACACACCCACATGCGTAATTTTTTTTGTGTGTGTGCGTGTAGTATCTCTATCTATAGCATCAAAAAGCAAATAAATAACAGTGTAAACAGTCAAAGATCATCAGAGCGGTCTTGCATAAAGCCCTTGACTGTGATTCATGTAATATGGAAACATTCTACAGTTATCTAAAAACATTTTACGAATAATTCCTCTGACCTACAAGCAGCTATCAGAGGATTTCTGAAGTCTGGAGCATTAAAATACCTCTTTGTTGCAGAAAGCATCTGGTCTGAGGAAGGAGCATTTCATATACAGTGACTCAGATGTAAATTAAAGACCCCCTACTGGCCCCATTCAACAGAAAGCTTCTCCTAGTGGCAGCACGTTTGGATTGCTTACATATAAATACAGCACTTGGTATGACATGTGTTAGTGAGTGTTGATGGAACAAGGTTTTCCATGTTTGTAATGAGAAAACATTGCTTATTAACACATAATATTATAAAGCATGTAATCATTTAAAATTATTTATTTTCAGCACTGTAAAAATGTATACAAACACTCAGACAAGTTACTGCTACTTTTATGGCATGAGGTGACACACCTCTCTCTTTTAGATTAGTTTACTCTTAAGAGCAGAAGAGACTCCAGCTCACTTATAAATAGAAAAAGATTTATCTGCAGTGCAGACCAATTTAAAGCATTTAATTATTAAACTTGTGGCATACAACATGCGAAGTACAAAAAATATATATTTTCTAATATTTAAAAAAAAAAAATTGTTTCACTTTTTATTTCACTTTATTTTGTTTTTATTTGTCAGTGTACGTTATTTCATTATTTTATTTACATATAATAGGCGTACCTAAAATGCTTTTCTAGTTTATTTAGTTTACTTGGTATTTTTCTGTTCAGAGGATCGACTACATGATGCTACTACGATTCTTGAAGTAAATAAAAACATTTATAAACTGGCAAAGAACAGACAAATGCGACAAAATAATATTGGTCAAAATAATAAAATACCATTAAACGCGCATAACGACACATTCATACTGCACGCGTTTGACGCGACGCGACTAAACCAGAACGTTCACGATCTATAATCAACGAAGCTGCAGCGTCTCACATCAAATCACAGGTTTAAGCAACGGAAGTTTTTATAAACCTAAAAACATTTTAATGTCCTCTTTTCCCCTGCAGGATAGATCACATTACAAGGCGGAGACCCCGTGCGCCCCGTCCCACGTTTTCCTGCCCTGCCTGATAACGGATCAATAGAAAAAAACATGGTTCAAGAGGGTGGCACTAGCGGTTTGAAATGAAGACCAGACAAGTTCAGACTCTCACCTCTTAATGTGACAAATTTCCCTCCAAATGGATTTATTGGCTGCCATAGACTCCCAGCCAAAAACGACTACAATCCTATTGGCCCACGTAGCCCGTGATGTCACAGGTGGGCACCTGGAAGTATAAGAGGGCGCCTGCAGAACACGTCACCAACTTAGTTGTCTGAAGGAGACGTGAAACAGGCAGGCTGGAGGCATGGCGAGGTGACACAGCGTTTTGTTCCCTCTCTGGGAATCATGGTAACATGCGTAACCAGAGACGATCCCCTTCTAGGGAACTCGTGCTGTGTCCTCTAGCAGAGACTATGGGGAACGGAATGCCAACTATGCTATTGGTGAGAGAGCACCAAGGAAGTGACAGACATACACCAAACCTTTCCTCAGAAAGGGGCCAAGCCATTGATGGCCCGGGCCACTCATAAAGCTTGGCAGAAATTGGGAACCCAGTTTCAGATGAAAGAGGAACATC
>NW_015655597.1:130821-142267 GCF_001515625.1 Sinocyclocheilus rhinocerous | reverse complement strand
AAATTCACTAAAATATAATGTCCACTACAGAGGCAAAAACTCCATAGCTGGGTCTCAGGAGAATATAAAAAAACCACTTACATTGCTGGTAGGTCATCATTGCACAAGTTAACACACTCTCTACGATTAAAAAAAAATTAGAAGAGTTCTAAACTAACGCGCTGTCTTCACTGTATCTAACGCACACAAGGCTGACTCGACGCGTCCGCAAGTTCGCTTTTAGGTGCGCGCGGCAGGACTTTCTGCGCAGAGTTCAAAGCGACTCTAGCAGAACATGCACGTCTGTGCCAGCATTTGTGTGAAACAGAAGCAGTTTGATGTTAAGTGCAGTCACACACACAGATCACGTTGCGGCCGCACTCAGACATTCAGGAACAAACTTTTTAGCGCTGCCCCGCAGAAAGCAAGCGCATTTATCCACAGTGGAGAGAGCGCGTGTGCACATGGTTGTCAGGTTGACAAAGAAAAGTAGCACACTTAGCAGATATTTCCGTATTGCGCAAATAAGCATGGTCCACTGCTTGCACACGTGCCACAGTATCGATACAGGGCCAGCTGTATCGATGCTCATATCGTCAAATCTCTGTGACGATACATCGTCGTATCGATATTTTGAACACAGCACTACCTAGCAGGTGGGATAGCAGAGTCTAAATAGGGGCTCCAGGGGACCACTACTTAAAAACCCTAGTAAGGGGAGTAGTCACCAAGCTAGAAAACAGCTATCCTCAGATAGCTATCCTCCAAAGGTCCTAAATGAGGATTGCCAAGACCACAGAGAGTGGGCTATCTACTTAAAACCCTAACAGGGGAGACAGCACCGTCTAGGCAAGGGGCTCAAGGAGACCACTACTTAAATAACCCTAATAAGGGGAGTAGTCGCCGAGCTGGAACACAGCTATCCTCGAATAGCAGTTTCCTCAGGCAAGGCTGAAGATAGCCCACTTCCAGTGGTCTGGGCAATCTACTTAAAACCCTAACACAGGGGAGATAACACAATCCAGGCAAGAGGTTCAAAAACCACTACTTGAAACCCTGACAAGGGGGTAGTACTGAGCTAAAACACGGCTATCGGGTAGCTATCTTCCAAGGCAAGGACTCAGCGCCTACTTGAGAGGACTTGTGCCAAGAGGAACCCAACCTAGTCATAGAAGCCAGGCTGGAACACAGCTGCCCTCAGACCGCTATTCCAGAGCAAAGTAAGTTTGAGCTGGAGTATAAGTATCAGCAGACAGCTACACTCTGAGCAGGGACTGTCCACTTAAAAGCTCTGAGGAGGGGGAACAGTTTACTCAGCCCAAACTTAATATTGCGGGATTCAGAGGGACCGCCCACTTAAAAATACGCTGAGACCTGGGGAGGCAGCCCACTCCTAAACCCATCCAGCTTAACACGGAAAGGGACATTCCCTAAAATCAAGCAAGGAATACAGCTGTCCTTAAACAACTATGTTCCAAAAGCAATAGGCCATCCACTTGAAAAACCCTAACAAAGGGGGAAAAGCCCATAATTAGCATGTGGGGAAATGAGGGGAGGCCGCCCAACCTTACTACCCAGGCTGAGAAAACGCTCTGGAGCGGGAGCAAGGTAATCATCTTCTGCGCTTGACTCCCGAAAGGGGAAGGAGCAGGAGAGTGCTGGCTCACTAGCCCCGTCTATGATCCTCAGAACATGACGAGCCAGACCCCTCAGAGGTAAAGAAGAACCGGCTAAGAATGAACCTCCTGAAAGCCGCCGACCGCACCCATGTCATACTGAACTCATAGACCACCGCCTTGATGGATATGTTAAAGGAGCCCAGAAAGCCAATCTAACTACAGATGCAACATCATGACCATCATGGCCACCAACGCTCTCAAGCATTGGCAGCAGAAAACTGAGTGAGGCGTGGCACAACAGCTGTCAGGGAACACCCCCAAACCAATCTAGGTCACTAAAACATCCTGGGGGAGAAAGCTCTCAAGCATCTCTCTACAGAGCATCTAAATATATCCATGGGGCTAAAACGACTCGGTGCTCACACTTCATCGTCATAACACAAACTCTATCCGCAGCATCAGGCAACCTGTTAAAGTGAAAGTGACGTGACATGTGGCCAAGTATGGTGACCCATACTTGGAATTAATGCTCTGCATTTAACCCATCCAAAGTGCACACACACAGCAGTGAACACACACACACCATGAACAAACACCCGGAGCAGTGGGCAGCCATTTTTTGCTGCGGCGCCCGGGAGCAGTTGGGGGTTCGGTGCCTTGCTCAAGGGCACCTCAGTCGTGGTACTGAAGGTGGAAGAGAGCGCTGTACATTCACTCCCCCCACCTACAATCCCTGCCGGTACAAGACTCGAACCCGCAACCTTTGGGTTACGAGTCCAACTCTCTAACCATTAGGCCACGACTTCCTTAAGAGAGGGTATGCGGATCCCGCAGATCAAAGCAATCACCATGAGCTGAGATAAACCGTGCCGAGGCAACGGCGGGACCGAGCCGCGAGACACAAACGGTTTGTCCTGCATCCCTCTGGAATAGGAACAAGCATGAGCGGAGCCTTTACATTGTGATCACAATTAGTGTGTTGCACTGAACGTCAGAATGTGCCCTCAAGTGTTAGAATCCAAACACATAGGCACACATTCCCTAAAATGCTGCTCGATTCACCAGGATAATGCTTCACACACACTGAACAAACAGATGGCTCCTGAAGACAACAAAAGTTGGTGATGTGTTCTGCAGGTGCCGTCTTTTATTTCCGGGCACGATTTGATTCGATTACGATTATCAAGTCAACGATTCGATTTCGATCGATATCACGATGCATCACGATTATATCAAATTTATTTTGTGCATTTTTATTAAATTATATAAGCAGGCTACTTTTTTAAAATAATTACAAATTAATAATAAATCAAAACATTTGTTTAAGAACTTAACCAAATAAATATAGCTTCAAAACATCCAAGCAAATACAAATTAATAAAGGGGGGAAAAGACAGTTACAAGTGATAAACAAAAAGTACTTTAAGTATCTATGAGTGCTTTAAGTATCCGAAAGAATACAGACAATCATAGTTGTGGGTTTTTTCTTTTATCCTCAGCATTATTGCTGTTTGATTATTACTGATGAGATCATAGACATTGGCAGCTTTAATAGGCTGCATTCACACTAACGCCCAGATCTATTTCCACATATCAGATGTTTTGTCCTGTTCTTAAAACATAACTGATTGTGTTTATATCAGTTTCGTATCAAAAGTATTCGGAGATGCAAGTGCATTTAACCGCAGCCGCGATCAAGCTTCAGGGCAACAAACACACAGCAAACGTGAAAGTGTGTCAGTACGTGAGTTTTCGTGCATCTAATACATACTGCATTCCAAACGGCATAAATGGAAGTATATCCAAAGGTAAACACTGAAATAACAGCGGGTGGAAGCACACAAGCAATGCGCACGTGTCTCACAGCGCATATCCTGTGCAACGAAGCCCGCAGCGATTGTCTCTAGCGCACACACAATCGATGAATCGATGATCGATGATTCTGTGCAGGTTTTTTTCCCACACTAAGCTTGGTTTTTCCAAAATGTGCCCAGATCTCGGATTGAAAAATAGTGGGTGTATTTTTTAATTCTCGCATGACAAGCGCGTATGCGAATGACGTCAGTAGGCTATCATATCTTTGTGTGTCATCTACAGTGAGCTTGGGATGTTAACTCAAGGACATTAGAAACTGCTTTACCTCACGTTCCTCTTCTCCACGTCTGATCCAGCCACACAGCTGCGGTAAAGACTGCTGGTCAGATGTTTCAAATATCTGCAGAAGTTCTCCAGCTGAGGAAGAGTCTGCTGTCCTTTCAGGCTGCTGAACCACTGCACAGGAAAACACTCCACCACCTGAGGGCAGCAGTGAGAGCAATATAGTGCTTTGAGTTGAAGGACATCATATGTAAACACTGTTTATATGAATATTAATTCCAAACTACACAACTGATTTGTTACACAAAAAATGTGGAGACAAGTCATACCCTGCGGCATTTCTCGACGTCTTCCTCGCTGATGTCTGTGGTCTGCAGGGCTGAGAGAATGTAGCGGTTTAGTGTGCTGTCCATGGCAAGCTCCTTCAGCACTGACGGAGACAGGATCCCATCCCATTTTAAGATATTCCCAAATAACTGAACACAAGAAAGAGATTCAGTTGGGAATAAGCTTGAACAAGTTAAAATATTAAATATTTTCAAATATAAAAGGTTAAACTAAGATTAACTGATTCAAACGACAGCAGAAAGTCTGTAGAATATTTAAGCATGACTAGCCATACCTTTACACAAGACCAAAACTGTCTCTGGGAAAAGAGGTAAGGACCAGAGTTCCTGTTCTCCATTACACTGTCAGGGGAGAAAACTAAAATTACACATCACACACTGGGTTACAAAACATATTTAGTCACACTCGAAACTAGACGATGTGAACAAAGAACAACATGTACAAACGGTGACACAACAGGAGTGATTCAGCTTTTACACTCACTTTTTTGGAAACAGAGGCAAGAAAATGTCATCATCAAGAGTCCGTCGAATTCGCATGACTATGGTCCTCAGAAGCTCCTGAAAACAGACAAATTCTTGCCTTAAGAAATTAGATTTCTCTTAATGACACAATAATTCAACCCTGTATATGAAATAATTTTTTTAAGGGAAGTTTATTTGAGCCTTTAGACAAAAAATAAAAAAATAAAAAATAAATATGCATAATACACATGTTCTTGCTGAGTGTCATATTTGATAAATCAGGCTTTTATGGCACATATAGTATAACACAGGAGAAAATGGAGCTCATACTTGAGGAAAAAAACACCTCAACTGTATTCATAAGCAGAAACTGAGCAAAAATATGCAATTTGGTGTAGTAAGATAAAATTCTGAAAGCTTGTAATGTTGAGATCTTTATACAGACTACTTAAAATATATATATATCTCAGTTGTCACTCTGTATCTTCCAATAATATGTCTTAGTAAGATGATATTTAAATGCATAATCTTGTGATTAAAACTAGGACAAAATATATGATACACTGCAATATAATGATAATTGAGTGATTTACAAATACACATTCCTCAAAAGCCTGATGCATCACATTTAACTGGCATTTTAAAAGGAATTTTATCAAAAAATGATGTATGGATTATCAAGTAAACTAAGTTGCTTCAGTCCAGTAAGTGTTCATCTTGAAACATTAATAACAATATGAAAGTTATTCTTACATTTACTTTATAAAAACCATTAAAGATTTCACAGCATAAAGACATGTTCCATGATAAAGGTGAATTTTTTTTACAATTATACTAAAAGGCCTTTTACTTACTAAAAAAGTATGAACTCTCAATAAGACAACATAAGGCATGTAGAAGAGTACAAGTTTTGATCATACTGATCATTTAGAGGCCTTATATTTGATGTGAAAAAAGTCTGATTAAGTGTAATTTAAAGGTTAAATCAAACTCAAATGCAAAAATGAGGTCTTGTGGCTTTAATGCGTTGCAGTCTCATCCATTCACTGACTTGTGTGTTGCGGTTGTCGCCGTGCAGCACAGTCGGATAGTCTTTAATCAGCCTCTGCATGAACGTCACCAGTCTGGACGTCTGACTGCTGGAGAGCGGATCCCACACCTGATCCGTCAGCACTGAGGGGGGTGAGACAAGGTGCAATTTGGGTTTAAGATGCTGTTCTGAAAGAAAGAACTGAACCATAATGATGGGATAGACTAACCTGCCAGTTTAGGAAGCAGCACTCTTTCCACAATAGCAGGAAGCAGGCTGTTATCTGTGTCTTCCTCTTTCTTCAGGGCGCTCTGCTCCCCACAGCCATAGAAAAGCAAAGACTCAAACCACAGCATGTACTCAAAATTGGGACACTCCACCTGCATAGACAGATACAAATGGCATAATTTCGGCACTTTAAGATAAAAATGTTTAGGCGATGCAAAGCAGATCATAAAAATGTGGTGGTGGGGACGTGTTCTCTGTACCTGCAGTGGAGACCATGAGATGAGCTGTAGTCGAATAAGAGGGTTGAAGAGTTTGGGCAGACACAGTCCGATGTAGGCATCTCTATAGCATGTAAAATACAGCTTTCTCCAGGTCTCAAAGTGAGACTTTATGTTGTCCAGTGAGTGGAAATCCTCCACCACATCCTCAAAAACCTGCTTCGACTCTTTTAAAATGCGATCTGGAAATCAAAAAGATGAATTGTTAATTGAGAAATGAGTGAAAACTAACCAGCAAAAGCCGATCTCGTACTGGTGTGAGTTAACTTGGTCACCTCTTTCTGAGTTGAAGCTGGTGATGTCAGTGGATGTCTCTTCATCATCACTGGACAGCCCCTCCTTATGCTCGGCTCTCTTGCCGTTCTGCTCTCGAGCTTGTCTGCGACGAGTTCTGCTCAGAAGTATCAAAAATGAATTAATTATAACTGAAATATATCACAGAAACTCTGCCTAGAGTAGATCTGGGTTTTGAATTTCTGATTCAATCTAATTTAGATGCACTAGCTATTTAACAAGCAAATAGTAAATAGTCATATGTTCCATATACACAATACTTTATAATCAAAAGTAGCCATTATTAAAAGTGGTATTAATGTACTTTATTGATAAACGAGAAAGCTGAAAACATACCATCTTGCTGCTCTTTTCCCAAAAAAATTTGGCCATTACAAGTTACAGTACAAAGCTAATTACTATATTTTTTAAAATATTTGTAATGAGGATTATATGCTTTGGCACATGCCATTATATGACACATATCACACACACACACACACACAGAAGATCAAAATTAGAGAACAATCCATAAATACTAATAGTTAATCTTCACCACTCAAAATGTGAAGGAATATTAGCTGTGGGTAACTAACACTGTTCTACTAACATGTTTGACAAAATAACCAAAGCATTTCAACAAAAAAATATATTTTGTGGAAAACACAGTGATCAAAATTAGAGAACAGTAACCACCGTAGCACGAAAGAAGATTACAACTAAAATTTTGAAGAGTTAGCTGTCAGAAATTAGCAGGAAGTGTAGAGGCCCTCTCTTTGAATGTCTGGTGTGATCTTGGTCCACTCTTCTTCCACATCTCGGGAATTTCGGTCTCTCGGGAAAGGATTTTCCAGAGATTTTAAGTTGGGTATAAATCAGGACTCTTGGCCAGCCATTTTATTATTTCAATGTTTTCCGCTTCAAGGAACTGCTTTATCCGTTTTGCAGTGTGACAGGGGAAAATTGCAGGCTGATTGGGAGATGCTTGGAGGGAAGGTGCATGTTGCTGAAGAAGTTTCTGATAAACATTTCCATTCACCCTGCCATGTAGCTGTAAAAGAGGCCTAACTCCTGCAGAAAACATCCCCCAAACCATGACACTTCCTCCTCCACCTTTCACTGAATTCTTTACACACTCAGGGGTTCAGTCTTTCCCCAGTTTCACATTGAACATGCTTCCCATCTGACCCAAATAAATTAAAATTGCTCTCATCACTAAAGTGAACATTGGACTAGTTATCCTCTCTCCACAAACGCTCCTCAGCAAAGGTGAGTCTAGCCTTTTGATTCTTTCTGCTGATGAGAGGCTCCGTCACTGCAGAGTGCGTTTTCAGTCCGACTTCTCTTAAACAGATCCTTACCATGTTCAGCGTTCAACTGGTGAGCAATTCCAGCTGCAGTGTTGAACCGATTGCCCATTGAGAGTCTCCACATTATCCTGTCTTCTCGTGCATTTATCTTACGTGGACGATCCCCCTTTTTGGGGGACTTGAATGAATTAGTGTCATTGTAAAGCTGCAATTTTCTAGAAATCACAGATTAGGAATGACCAGCTTCTCTTGCAGTGGCTGAAAGGGTCATCCCTCTGGCCTTCATCTGGACAACCTCCTGTTGCAGGCTTTCAGTCACCTTAGAGCGGCCCGCCATCTTGCAATCTCAGTGAAAAGGAATGCTGCCAGTTAAATAGGGGTTGTCATATAATTAAAGGGGTCATATGATGCAATTTAAATTTTTCCTTTCTCTTTGGAGTGTTACAAGCTCTTGGTGCATAAAGAATATCTGTAAAGTTGCAAAGACTAAAGTCTCAAATCCACACACACACACACACACACAGAGAGAGAGAGAGGTCAGAGATCGCTGATTGCGCTGCACACACACAAACTTGTGGTCAACGCTTCCCCGTGATTTTCATTAATATAATAGCCTAGATACTAGATCGCTACATTATATTCCTCAGCAACGAGGTGGTAAAATCGCTGTTTTTGAAGCAATTGTTTGTACAGAGAGACGCGCAGACGCAGCTACACACAACTGTCATCTCTCTCCGTCTCTCTCTCGCTCTCAAACGATCGATCGATAATTAATTGAAATACATGCTATAATTCATTCAAATAAATGTGGTCTTACCGCACTATTTAATCTCGGTGTATGATTTGAAGCTAGCAGAATGCTAGCGCTAACGTGCCATAACTGACGAAAATAACTCATCAGTCATTTTTACCCATTCGGTCAAATATTGTGCTGCAAAGAGCAATACTAGTTTTAACTTGTAAATGCACTTAGCAGAGGCAACCACCCTCCGCTTCTCATTGTGCATTTAAAATCCTTTAATGCACGGCTAGCCGTTGATTATCCCGCTTATTCCATGGTCATTTGCCAAGTTATAGACAAGTTAAAACTAGTATTGCTCTTTGCAGCACAATATTTGACCAAATGGGTAAAAATTAGTTATTTTCGTCAGTTACGGCACGTTAGCGCTAGCATTCTGCCCGCTTCAAATCAGACACAGAAATGAAATAGTGCGGTAAGACAACATTTATTTGAATGAATTATAGCATGTATTTCAATTAATTATCGATCGATCATTTGAGAGAGACAGAGAGAGAGAGAGAGAGAGACAGAGAGAGATGACAGTTGTGTGTAGCTGTGTCTGCGTGTCTCTCTGTACAAACAATTACTTCAAAAACAGCGACACCACCTCGTTGCTGAGATATATATATATATATATATATACATATGTGTGTGTGTGTGTATATATATATAAATGTATATAAAGTGAAAGTATACCGTCTGGCTTCTCTTTCAGCTATCCTCCTCTGCTTGGCCAGCTCCTGATAGGCTGTGCGATCTCTACCGAATGAGTCCAAATTAGGTGCCATAACAGCCTTACCTGAAACAGAAAAACTAATATGAACTCACAGTAAAGCTGAGCTCACCAGCTGTTACAGCCTATACTGACAGATTAGATAGTCATGATAGTCATTACCTACTCATTAATATAGCATAGATGTTCATGCATTAGGCCACAAATTTTAATATAAATTTAGTTTAAAAAAATTTAATTCCATGCACAGTGCTTAATGGGATAGTTCACCCATTTCATTTCCATTTCAAGTTCCAAACGTGTATGAATTTCTTTCCTGTTGAAAACAAAAGAAGATATTTTGAAGAATGTTGGTATCCATGTAGCCAGTCACTTTCAAAGAATGGAAAAAATATACTATGTAAGTCATTGGCTACAGTCAACTGTTTGGTTACCAACATTCTTCAAAATGTCGTCTTCTGTGTTCGAAAGAAAAAAGTCAGTCATACAGGTTTGGAAAGACGACAGGGTGAGTAAATGATGACAGAAATTAAGATATTTTTTTGGGTGAACTTTCCCTTTAAGTTGTTTTCCCTCTTCTCCTGACATCATCAGGATTAATTTACAACTAGAAGCTGATTTTGATCTACCTGCTCAATTTTACTGGGGTGAGATTGAAACTCTCCTCCAAAACACTCACCTGCTCAGCATCTTAGCAATGTTTCAGTGTAAACACTGACCAATAAGAAGCCAGTGAGCTTTCACCATCCGAAAGCCACAACAGTTTTACTTGTCTCAATCAATCACACATACGTGCACCCACAGGACAGTCTCTTTGTGTATTATTCTGATGTGCAATTAACTACAACTATATTAAAAAAAACGGGAAGAAAAAAAAAACAATGAGGCCATTCAAATAAAAACCTTCAAGATGGACTGACTTGAAAGGCTGGAAAACTCCGACGATTCATCTTTAATATCATCCTGTCTTCTCTGGACGAGACGGGACGCCCGCTGCCGAAGTAGCTGGTGCATGGCGACCTCTAGTTCCAGAATAACGGGCACCTGAAAGATATGATGATTTTTGTGACAACTGAACCGAAGACAAGTGGCCGGCGACCGAGACGAGGGGTTCAGTGTGTTCTGCTGTGGCATGGGAGAGAGAAAGCGGCAAAACCAGACCAAATTTAGCCATAATTAATAAGCTCTGGACATAAAGCCCATTAGAGCTGAATCAAAATCGGCTTCCACCTGTGTTAATGCTTCATGTTATTTACCTTATTATAAGCCAAAAAAAATTAAAAAAAATAGCTGAGTAGTTTGAAACTACTGTTAAAGACTTCTGGAAAACCCCCGTTGGTGGGTATTTTGACATTCATTTAACGTAATAAACAGATACAAACAAAATAGTTCAAATCATTTCCCATATGGAGAAAATGAATGGGATTTTGTTGCAGTTTTCCAAGACATGTACCACAAATTATTTTAGATATTAAAGGGGTCATATGATGCGATTCAGGAGAAACAATAATGTATAGTATGTGGGAAATAATGTGTTTTTTTTACTTTAAACCACATAAACACATTTTATTACACCAAATACACAAAATAATGTTATTTTTAGCAGCATCATATGACCCCTTTAACATAGACTTTAGACAAACTAACTTTAAGCTAATGCGATCATTAAGCTAACATCAGGCAGTCAAATGATAGCCTAAAGATAAAAATGCATAGTTATTGGCTTTAAGGGCAGTTTAGTCCACTGGCGTGATAAAGGTTTACCTTTTTGACCACTTATTACTTTTAATATTTTTAAAAATGGTTCAACGACACTGTAAACTAGCTAGTTAGCTACCTAGCAGCTAACAAATTGGAAGCCTCACACAAAAATTAAGTGTGACCTATGACTTTCTAAATAAAGTGACAAGTTCTTAGATAAATCAGTATATAAAAGGATTTTTTCCCCCCCAACTAATAACACTTTTGATGATCTGTTCTCCATGCCCCATCAAAGACACCATGATTTGTGTATATAGTGCCTCTTTATAGCATCTCTTGATGCATCTTGCTGTGGGAAAAAAGATGGAAGTTTACACCATAATCCATGAGCTGATGAAAATATGACCTGGTGAACTACTGAAAATTCAGAGTTTTATAAATGATCACCATAAACATGAACTATGAGTATATATGAAGTAAGGTAATTTTAGTTTAAAATATTTTTAAAGTCTAACTAACTACACAATGCTGCTGACACAGGCAACATTCAATAAACTTCAAGATCAATCACAAAGAAATACAGTGCCAAGATTAGGAAAAGGGGG
>NW_015655597.1:127498-130469 GCF_001515625.1 Sinocyclocheilus rhinocerous | reverse complement strand
CCTCAAGGCATCCTAGGTGTATATGACTTTCTTCTTTCAGACGAATCCAGTCGGAGTTCCAAGCTCTATCATTGCAGTCAGTGGGTGTTGCAAGTTGAACAGTCCACAAGTTGTCAAATAAAGTGTGCGCATCCATAATAAAACGTGCCTTTATTTGACGACTTGTGGACTGTTCAACTGCAACACCCGCTGACTGCAATGAGAGAGCTTGGAATAGCCAGGACAATTTTTAATATAACTCCGACTGGATTCGTCTGAAAGAAGAAAGTCATATACACCTAGGATGCTTCGAGGGTGAGTGTAAAACAGTCTAATTTTCATTTTTGGGTGAACTAACTCTTTAAGTTCGGCCATCCTACATGACTGACTGCTCGCACCAACAGGAGGAGGAGGGTCGTGTTATTCTCTACACTGCACTCAACCTGAGGGATTCCTACACTTTCAGTCTTTGAGGAGACATGAAAAACAGCACATACCGCAGGAACGGTATAACGGAAAATATTAGTGGTTTTGAAATTTTCAAATCGCGGTATACCTTGAAACCGGTAATCGGCCCATGCCTAGTCCTGATGAAGACGGTTTTGTCTAAAAAAAATTTAATTGAGTCTGGAAAACAATTGCAGATTTTAGTATCTGCAAATCAGCTTAACATGGTGCTGAAACATTGCCCACGATAGCCAGAATTAACCAGCATCAGTGTGAGGAGAATTGTGGGAACTAAAAACTATAAAGTGTTGGTACATTTAAAATCTTAGGAAATTCCAACTTGCAATTTGAGGGTTTACAATGGCCGCCAATGAGCAGGCAGTTCAGACCGTACCTGTCTTTGAGACGTTTCTTTACCAGATCTGTGGTTATAGGGGTCAGGTCACAAGAGGGAATGGGATAGGGAACTGAGGCTTCTGCTTTCAAAAGCTTGCTGTTGTCTGCTCCAACTGTGGCAGTGGCGTAGCTAAAGGGCACGGCATAGGATGCTCCATACGGCTGTGCATCATAACTGCCTTGATAATACATAGTTGGGTCCTCGGATTGGGTGGTTTGGACCTAAAATATCAAAAAAGGATATGACATTAAAAGGATCAGAGTGTCAGCTTTAAATATTGTGATTTCAAAGTGTGTGTATGTATATATATATATATGTAGGTATGCATGTGTGTGTATATCCAGTATATATATATACACATATATATACACATTCATACACATAACATACATAGAAACTTCATTATAATTATACTGGGGTCAGAAATGTTTGTTTTTGAAGACTGCATTTAATCAAAAACACAGTAAAACCACTAATTACCGTTTTCTATTTCAATATATTTTAAAAAGTAATTTATTCATGTTATGTCAAAGCTGAATTTGTCACATGATCCTCCAGAAATCATTCTAATGTTAATTTGGTGCTCATGAAATATTTTTTA
The DNA here is from genome assembly GCF_001515625.1 of Sinocyclocheilus rhinocerous. NCBI lineage: Eukaryota > Metazoa > Chordata > Actinopteri > Cypriniformes > Cyprinidae > Sinocyclocheilus > Sinocyclocheilus rhinocerous. The sequence continues at coordinate 129,045 of NW_015655597.1, read as the reverse complement.
TTATGATTTTATGTTGGAAACAATTGTGCTTTTTAATATTTTTGTGGAAACAGTGAAAGTTTTTTTTAGGATTCTTTAATGAACAAAAGTTCAAAAGAACAGCATTTATTTGAAATAAAAATGTTTTGTAACATTATAAATGTCTTTACTGTCACTTTTGATCAATTTAATGCATCCTTGCTGAATAAAAGTATATTTATTTAAAAAAAAATCTTACTGACCCCAAATATGTGTGTATACTGTATAGAAAGCAAGAAAGAGAGACAGAGAGAAATGACTGTCTATTGTGCTACTGATATTAATTAATAGATAGACAAAAATATTCACTGATCTTAATTTCTTAACTTGAATGATACATGCCATAGTTTCAATTTGTTAACATTTACAATAAGTATTAACTTTAAAAAATAAAGGAACTTGTTAAAACAAAGTTTAACTGTTGTATTGAAATAAGCATTGACAATATAAAATATTCAGGAATTTTTAAAGGGAAAAAAGCCAAACGTACATACACACTAGTACTGGTATGACAACTGAAATGTGGTTATTGTGACAACTCTAGTACTCTGACCCACCTGCGGGATGCTAATGCCTTTCCTGATCTGCTCCTGCTCCCAGCGACTCACTTCCTCATCCTGCCCAGCATCTAGAGCTTCATCGTCACTGCATTCAATACCTGAACCACAACACACACACATACATTCAAAACAAACACTACGGTCAGATCTTGGCTCACAGTATCTGATTTCTTACAAAAGTCCTATTCATACTAATTCAGTCTTTTTTGTGTGACTTATTTAACATGACATGACATTTATTACAAGGACAACCAGTCTGGAGAGCGTGTTAATGGGATTCCTAGAATTCTACATAAATAGGAGCTTCAGATGACTAGCTCTGAGCTCATACACTGACCTATCTCCTCAGCTATTTTCTGCCTCTGAGTCTTAATCTTGACTCCACTGAAGACGATTCTCTTCTCGTCTTCGTCGTCACTGCCGCCGTTCTCATCTTCACGAGCGAGGCGCTTGTTTGTAACCTCATTCTCGACCAGCGGAGGCTCACCCCCAAGCTCTCGAGCCATCTGCCTACGTTTACGAGCAGCATGAATGAAGGCCGCGTCGGGGATCTCACCTGTTGAAACATATGACAGTTATCGTTAGTGTAAACACAATGACATCACTTTCACAAGAATTAGTTTAACCAGAAAGAACCTAAATGGACTAAAAGTATTTGCCATATAAAAACGTGGATTTGACCAAATGCAGTGTTTAACAACATTCAATGTAGGGCTGCACGATTAATTGAAATTAAATTGCAAAGGCGATAAATCGCAATTAGGCAGAAACTGTGATTATCATGCGTATCTTTCAGTGAAGCACGGTTCTGTGATCAGCAGTAAATCTTCATCCAAAGGCCAGAGGGCGCTCTCGCGCTGAAAATCCAAATACACCCTGCAGAAGAAATCCAGGAAATCCCTATAGCCTTTGCTTAATAAACAGAAGATTTAACTGCTTTCATTGATTCAACGTGACTACTAAACACAC
>NW_015655597.1:122318-127452 GCF_001515625.1 Sinocyclocheilus rhinocerous | reverse complement strand
TATTTCCACATGCTTTCAGATGGAGCAGCATTTACTACACAGAACCGTAGTTCACTGAGAAGCTACGCAAACAGCTTTCATAATCGCGGAACGATATCTTCAATTTCATAATCGCACAATTAAATTTTCTGCAATTATGAACGTGATTTTGCGTAGCTTGTAAGTGAACTACGGCTCTGTGTAGTAAATGCTGATCCATCTGAAAGCACGTGATGGAGATTTACTACTGAATACAGAACAGGCTTTACTGACAAGATGCGCCTGACAATCACATTCGATTAATCGTGCAGCCCTAATTCAATGTTTAACCACAATACCCATAAGCAGGTCCCAGCCCTGTATGCCTGTTCTTGAAGCATTTAAAAAGCAAAAACAGCCTAATCCTGCTGACGCTGGTCCTGTCCAGGTCTGGTCTGGATTGATGGATGTTCTCACCTGGTCTGAGTGAGCTGAGAGCCGACAGAGTTTGGCTAAACGCTCCACCCGCAGGCCTTTGTTCGCCCTCCTCCTCCTGTTCCTCATTGCTATCCACCTCCATTTCTTCTTCTCCCTGTTCACTGCTGGCTCTGCTGCCCTCCAAGGGCTCCTCTTTAATTGACAGATTCTGAGCAGGTCCGCCTGGAATGAACAAACTGGTGAGCAATACTACAAACTTACTTTGTAATCTTTAACTAGCTAGATGGTTTAGTGGTGAAGATTTCTGAGGGTTTGTAATCCTTTTATAGGGTCTAAACCACCACGGAAGAAAAATAAACCTAGAAAAAATGGGGTCATACACTGTAAAAAAAAATTGGGTAACACATTGAATGAAACAATTTTGAAGTAGAAAAACTGAAATAGCATTTTCTTGTAAAATGTACTCCAATAATGTTTGTTTTATTTACAAATTTGACAACTTTTTTTTTTTTACAGTGTATGCAATTCTCTAAAAAAAAAAAAAAAATCACTAATGCATCTTTCTGATGAGGGTGCACATATGCATTTTTTAAATATATATATATAAATGTACTAAATATAATGATTTCCTGAAGATAGAAAGCAGTCCCCTGACTAAAAAAAAAATAAAATCACTAATGCATCTTTCTGATGAGGGTGCACATATGCATTTTTTTAATATATATATAAATGTACTAAATATAATGATTTCCTGAAGATAGAAAGCAGTCCCCTGACTCTGATCTATAAACATGCATATCATCATGAAGAAAAAAACAACAACAAAAAAAGTTTTGTACCAATGCGCGTGTTTTGGTCCTCCGTGGCACTGCCGGTCTTTTCCAAATCCTCCTTGAATTCTTTCTTCAGCTGCTTGACAATCTTCTTGCTGTGGTTGGATTTCTTCACATGGAACACTTCAGCCTCATCTAATAGTGACAGATATATAATGATATTCAAGAAATTATCTGTGGGATTCACAGGAGTATTTTTCAAAAAATTACACACATTCTGACCAATTAATTTACATGACCTTTTCTTTTTAATGATTACTGGATATGTACTGGACATTTAAAAAATAAAACTATTAATTTTTTTTAAGCAGTTTTAAAATACTCCAATATTTCCATATTTGCCATGACCATTGAAATTCATTTTCTCCCTTATCACAGTAATATTATCATATTGGTCTTTAGCCAATCATTTGCTATATTCAAATATGTGCAGCGTCCTAATTGGTCACTATTACTAACGTTACCTAATATAATATGCTAAGTAGCTCGTGTTTTTCGGTTTAGTGACTGTCACTTTAATGACACGAATTGTTTCACAATTTCAATAGACTGCAATTAGATGGAGAAATACACTGCAAAACTCTACACGAATCATTTGTGAAACGTTACATTTTCATATGTATATTCATTAAGTTGCATATGTCTTCAATGGCAGCTCAATAGGCACCTTCATCATCGTGGAAGCTCAGCAGACTCGCTTTCGGTTCCTCTCGGTCTCGGTTCTCCTTCTTTCTCTTTTTCTCTTTGTTGGACTTGACAGCACCGGGCTGAAACCCGTTTCCGTGATTGTTCAGCATGTTTGCTCCAGGAGCGGGGCCGGTGCTGGTGGACTCACTCGGGTTCGACAAGTCTTCAGCCCCGGGCCCGCCGGACTGCTGGCCCACCTCTTTCTCTTCATCTTCTGAGTCATTCCTCCGTCTGAAATTGCACCTCTTGGCTTTCTTAAACATGGTGATGTAGTGCAAGGCCTCTAGGAGAGTTTGTACAGACTGATTTTTAGATTTATGCAGGGCGCTAATGATGATAGCAAGTCCACCATATTGCCTTTGGCGGAAACGTGTACTTCTTCTTCTTCTTCTTGTTAGTTTTATGGCGGATTGCAACCATGACTTATCAGGTGCATACCGCCACCTACTGTATCGGAGTATGCAGCATGGATTATATCTCAATTAATGCACTTTACATTATATTAAAAAAAAAAAAAAAATTTTAAAATATATATATAAATAAATATTATAGCACTACTATCTAAATCCTATAATATACCCTGTATCCTACAATAATCGCCATCATCTCTGCCGTATAAATTATTTCTTAATATTCTCAGAGCATTATTTCGTTCTTTTATAATTTCTGTACATTTATCATTCCACCATGGGACCGTTTTCCTTTTCCCTCCAACTATCTTGAGTGGTATGCTATTCAAAGCAGCATTTAATATTAATTGTGAAACCTCAGATGCACATTCCTCAATATCACCCTCCATTAAAATTCAATCTGCTGACTCACAACATATTTCTTTAAATTTTTGCCAGTCAGCTTTTGTAAAATCCCACTTCTTATGCCTAGGCCTTTCTTGTATATCTATTTCAACATTTATAGAGCATATTATTGGAAAGTGGTCGCTCCCAATACTTGTACTGTCTTCAATATTCCACTCACAAGAATTTGCCAGATTATTAGAAACTAAAGTAAGATCAATACAAGCCAATGTGCCGAAACGTGTATGTTCCTCTCTGGATGTTTAGATTTGCTGAGCAGAAACGGGAACTCGCTGCTGCCATCTAGAGGAGAGGTGCTCAAACAATTTTCCGTTGCGTTGGTTTTTCACTATGTCGTAAAGTCATAATGTATTAAAACGACATTACCTGCAAACACTGTAATAACCTGTAATTTCTTTTCAATAACATTAATTAATTTAATTAATTAATGGTTAATTGTTACTATGGTATTTTGTTTCATGGGCAACCCTGTCATGCCATTATAGGCCTATGACGTTTTCCACAGATTAAAATAAAAAGATAATAAAAAATATATATTTTTATTTAAAGTGTGTATTTGTGAGGAAATGGAAAATAAATATACTGAAAGAACACATGAACTTTTTTATTTCTCATGATAATTGGAAATCAATCATTTACATAAATTCATTAAGGAAAAAAAAGAAATGGTTAAGTAAAAAAAAAAAAAAATGGAAATATTGTTGTAAGGCAAACCAAATGTTAAAAATGAACCATTAACCTCGCACACCTGCAGGTAATAGATGGGTGTATAGAAAAACAGACCAAACCAAAACAAAAAAAAATCCTCAACTGTCCCGCACACAATCAATTGTGTGTACATATATCAATAGTATTGCATATATATACAATACTTTATTAACAATGTCTCAGTCTTATGACCTTCATCAGGTATACAAAAATATGCAGGCACAACCTCATTTAAAAACAGCATATGGCCAATCACTGCAATGATACATGATTACCAATCACAATCAATGACGTAACACATCATAATATTAGAAACATCCTGTAGAAAGGTTATCTCAAAACAAATTTTTACTCAAATATAAACGCAATAGATTGAAAATACAATACATTAAAAATGTCACTCGACAGCATCGCATTGAACAGTGGTTCATCATTTATACCCACAGGTGATAAAGTTTGAAGAGTATATATCCAGAATGAACAAATATTAAAACACACATGTTGATGGGGAAGGACTGCAGTGACCGCTTTTACTCATATAGTATTTTTTATGATATAATATGTTTGTTTAGTATATACTATTATAGTATTTATTAATTTTTGAATTAGCTTTTATTTTTATATTTCAGTTTTCATGTTAATTTTTATTTAAGCTTTAGTAATTTTGTTCTTTTTTGTTAGTTTTTTTAGGTTAGTTGCGTTTAATTTGAAATAAAAAATAGTTAAGTAAAAGTCGGCAGCCGTCGCGTGACGGCATCCTCGTGTGAAGACCGAAGAGTGTAAAAACCATCGACTCTACCGTGCGACCGAAGAGTGTAAAGACCACCGACTCTACCGTGCGACCGAAGAGTGTAAAGACCACCGACTCTACCGTGCGACCGAAGAGTGTAAAGACCACCGACTCTACCGTGCGACCGAAGAGTGTAAAGACCACCGACTCTACCGTGCGACCGAAGAGTGTAAAGACCACCGACTCTACCGTGCGACCGAAGAGTGTAAAGACCACCGACTCTACCGTGCGACCGAAGAGTGTAAAGACCACCGACTCTACCGTGCGACCGAAGAGTGTAAAGACCACCGACTCTACCGTGCGACCGAAGAGTGTAAAGACCACCGACTCTACCGTGCGACCGAAGAGTGTAAAGACCATCGACTCTACCGTGCGACCGAAGAGTGTAAAGACCACCGACTCTACTGTGCGACCGAAGAGTGTAAAGACCATCGACTCTACCGTGCGACCGAAGAGTGTAAAGTCCACCGACTCTACTGTGCGACCGAAGAGTGTAAAGACCACCGACTCTACCGTGCGACTCCACCGGGCAGGGACACCAGCAAAGGATAAGTATCGCTTTTTATTTCTCCTCTTTCCTACACTCTGGAAGGTGCTCGGTTGTTTTGGCCCGGCTTTGGGTCGGGTATGGACTAACCCAACCTTGGGTTGAATTTTTACATTAGATTTTTGGCCCGGGGGTTGGGTTGGTCCATATTTGACCCAGGGTTGGGTTGAGGCAGCCCAGCATTTTTTAGAGCGTACTACTTGTTTCACTTCTGTTTCAGTTTTTATAACCATTTCTTACTATGTGTAAGTAAGTTGTTGTTTTTTAGCAGGTATGTTTGACAGTGTTATTTTTTAGGATTACTGATAAACTACTGTCGTTTGATTTGTATTTGTTATTTTAATTTTAGTTAAATTAT